>NW_022990016.1:1847969-2117092 GCF_902827175.1 Gymnodraco acuticeps
CTAAAGGTCACGTCGTGGTTTTTAACGGTGTGAAAATAAAAAGACCTGTTATAACTCGCATTGTTTGTTTCGCCCATTCATGGTCATTCCTGATCAGTTGTGGAAAAACAGAGAAAGCTGTAACAGGTGAATGCTGTCCCTCCAAAATAACAACTAGCTCCAAATCCACTAACTTACTCAAAGTTTCATAAAGATTTTAGGTGTGAATGTCAGTCATGATTCTTAATTTCAACACAAATCTTGAGACTTGAGAATATGAAAAGCGCTATATAAATTCAATTTATTATTATTATTATTATTAACACTGCATGTGTAATAAACTGGAGGATATTCCCAGACTTTTAATAACAACTATAACATGTCTTTGTTTCAGCTAACATCTTCTGTGTTTTAAAATTAAAGATGACTGAATAATTAAAAGTTGAAACAAATCAGTCGGACAAAACAACCTGCAATTTGGAGATTTTTACTTGATAATAATTGACCCATGTGAGTCCTACACATCCTACAATCTGAGCCATCTTTTGCCATTGTCTCATTGAAATGTGTTTTGTTGACGTTTTTTTTCTTCCTATTTCCTGTGTCCTAAACATGAAGGAGTGGCAGCTATCCCAGGAGCCTTTACTGAGAAGATTATTAAAGGCATGGCGTCCTTCAACGAGAGGCCGATCATCTTCGCTCTGAGTAATCCCACCAGCAAGGCCGAGTGCACCGCGGAGCAGTGCTACAACCTCACTGAGGTACACATCAGACGCATTGAAGCTGAAGCATTAAAGCAGCATATTCTTCCTAATCAAGCATATTCTTTTAATTAAATATGTCTTATTTTCCCAGCTGTATTTATTTTATTATTGGCTTGAATTCAAAGTCGAAGTCAGCTTTATTGTCAAAATTACATACATCCAGAAATCTCGAGATACCGTTTTCCGCAGTCCCACAGTGTGACACATAAAACAAAACAAAAAGGGCCTAGATAAATGGGGTATACAATTTAAAGTGTTAATGATATATTTAAAATGTTCAATTGATGCATTGCTACATTTTCTGGCACATCACTGCTCCATCTGTAATTTATTGCATGTGAATTTGCATAAAACTGCTAAAAGAATCCACGTGCACTTTTACATTTCAGCTCTCTGCAGTCACACAATAAAAAAGCCCCCCAAATCAACCAATAAAGGACACTTTGTTGTTTCCACTGAAGTGACTCACACTCTCTCTTTGTGTTTCCTTGCTATCTTTCCTCTCCGCTCTTCTTCAGGGCCGGGGCATCTTCGCCAGTGGCAGTCCGTTCGACAAAGTGACGCTAGCTGACGGGCGCAGCTTCATCCCCGGCCAGGGAAACAACGCCTACGTCTTCCCCGGAGTCGCTTTGGGCGTTATTGCCTGTGGAGTGCGCCACATATCTGACGACATCTTCCTCACCACAGCAGAGGTAATGTCCTCAGTCACCATACGTCAATGATTCCATGACATGTATAATGAGGACGTGATTTTGTGACACGATACACTTTTTGTTTTGTAAAATAACATCTGTAGTGTAAACTCTAGCTCTGACACCAGCTAGATTTTCCTCCATTTAGTTCACACTTACATCTTTGTAGTATTTATAAAGGGATACATACGTTTTTATAGGGTGATTTTATGAGGTACTTGTCCATAGTGTGTGTTTTACCTACAGTTGATGGAAGGGACCAGGGCAGCGGCATAAAAAAGTTATTTTTGTTTAAAAATGTTGGTCAAAATATGTTAACACACCAACCAATAGGCCCGTTCACAACGCAGTACTTTTCCCACTTTAGTTCCGATATAGTTCCGAAATGTTGCGTTCACACCAAAAAGAGCCGTAACTCAAATTAGTTCATGAGAACCTTATCACCCCCTGCTATACCTCATTCACACCAACGGTGTTTCAGGGTCGGTTCGGAGCTGGAGCTTGAAAAGCACCGGGTTTTTCTGTTACACCGCAGCGGAGCAGCCTCTTAGCTCCGGAATCCGGTTCGTTTCAAGCACAAAAAAATTGTCCGGCCAGAGCAAAAGCACCACATACGTCACGCTTACGTCGAGGCGGGGGCAGAGACAGATCAACTCCTGAACAACAACAAAAAGCCCGCGTTTTATCCAGTTTGTACAACGATGGAGAAACTTAACAAGAGTTTCAGAGTTTCAGTGTTTCTGCCATAGACTGTATATATAAAGGTTTCTGCTCATGGTGAAGCAACGTGTCTGCGTGTTAAGGTGAAACCTGAGCATTCACGTTGATCACCTCTCATTATAACTCATTATAAATCTATAAAACTATAAATATTCAACTTTACTTCACGTGTTCATTTGAGAACAGCTGTTACATACCTGGGTGAAGGTTACAGTTCATTTAAATGAAAGATACAACGTTACTCCACACTCATGGTTCAGTCCACCTTAAGAAATAAGACCGACCTCGGAAGCAGTTGTGTTTTAAAAAAAACCTTTATTGACACGAGTACACTTTTTCATAAGAATATAACTAAACCACAGAAATGACTACAGAAAAGCTGCAGATAGAGCCATGAGAAATGAATGCAACTGATTTCATCCGGCGGTTTGGCTTTATGAAGCAGACACGCAAACGGTTACGTCATGACGCAAACGATGACGCAATGACGCATTACCAGTCGGACTCTGGGCGGTGTGAAAAGAGCCAGAGCTAAACCGAAGAACTGGTTCTGAACCTGAAAAGCTCTAGCACGGAGCTTGAACCGGAGTTGCGTTGGTGTGAATGAGGTATAAGAGAGCAGGGACTTTCATGGGAGAAAAAGGTTCCTGTGTCTGATTGGCTGGGCGGATTGCAAACCACGCCCCGTAAAACTCCCAAAACGTTTTGTGAAGCCGCCATTTTTATTATCCCGCATTAGCATTATTAGCATTAGCATTAGCCCAGCGCAGAAACGCAGAGAGACTAACTTATGGCAACACAAAATAAAACATGGGAGCGGTGGAGATGAGCTAGTCCCCAACTCCGGGGACTTCCGGCCGGGGACTTTGGGTGGCAGTATACGCCGTGAAGTGGTTTGCGGCCTGCCAGTAAACCCAAAGCAGAAGAAGAAGAAGTGACGTCAGCGGCTTCATTTGCCTAATCCTCCCCCAGGGACTTATTCCGGTGTGAACGCGATCTGTACTTAGTTCATGAGAACTAAAGAGTTCTCATGAACTAAGTTCTCATGAACCTTTATGGGAAAAGTACTGCGGTGTGAATGCGCCTAGGCAAGGCAAGGCAAGGCAAGTTTATTTATATAGCACTTTTCAACACAAGGCAATTCAAAGTGCTTTACAAAAAATGAAAGAGATTAAGAAAATGGCATTTAAAATCAGTCAATTAAACATTAAAAGAAAAAAAAGCCAGTGTAAAGACTTCAGAACTGGAGTGATGTGATCCACTTTCTTAGTGTTAGTGAGGACTCGAGCAGCAGCGTTCTGAATTAGCTGCAGCTTCCTAATAGATTTTTTAGTGAGACCTGTGAAGACACCATTGCAGTAGTCGAGTCTACTGAAGATAAAAGCATGGACAAGTTTTTCCAAATCCTGCTGTGACATTAGTCTTTTAATCCTAGATATATTCTTTAGGTGATAGTAGGCTGATTTAGTAACAGTTTTAATGTGACTGTTGAAACTCAGGTCAGAGTCCATGACTACACCTAGATAGCCTAATGGTGACACAGGTAGACAGAGGTGCGAGAAGTACTCAGATCGTGTACTTGAGAAAAAGTAGAAGTACCAGCGTTACAAGTAAAAGTCCTGCATTCAAAATGTTACTCAAGTAAAAGTACAAAAGTATTGAGTACCAAAAAGTAGAATCCCTCATTCTGCAGATTGGTTCATTTCAGAATAATATATATCCATCTTCTATAATATATTATTATATATGTATATGTGAATACATACATATATTTATATGTATATATATTTAGACCATTGACTCATTGAAATTACTTTGTCTTGTGGTTTTTGAGAGAGCATTGTTAACAGATTTATTTCCCCTTTCCTGAACCGCCAACTGTAACCCTTATGACTGTAGATGAGTAACGTTTACAACCTTACCTAACTTTGACTCTCCTTATTCATCAAATCATTCTAATTGTTCCAGGCGATATCTGAGATGGTGACGGAGGAGAACCTGGCTGAGGGGAGGCTGTACCCTCCTCTGAGCACCATCAGAGAGGTGTCCTTCAAGATCGCAGTGAAGGTCAGTGACTCCTGCACTATTACATTTTGAAGTTTTGAGGGGTATTAAATAAATCTAATCCCTTTCCTTTTTTGCCAGATTGTCAACTATGCATACAAAAACAACATGGCTTCTCTGTACCCTGAGCCAATAGACAAGGAGGCGTTTGTCCTGTCTCACATCTACAGCCCAGATTACGACTCCTTCACTCTGGACAAATACAGCTGGCCGGAGGAGGCCATGAACGTCCAGGACGTGTGATTTCTGTCTGTCTCTATCCTTAAATCAATATGCTACGACCGCGTATCAGGGCCATCGCAGGTGAAGACAAATTAAAACTACACAAAAGTGAAGGCACTTAATTAAAAAGGAAAAACCCCACTATTTTTCAAGGTTTTTTTTCTCTCGTAAATGTGTGGCTTTATGATTTCTGAACTTCGATTTATAGTTTTATGATTTCAGAGAACATTACAATATTTTTCCTGTGAGTTTTTCTCGTACATTTACAAGTTTTATCTTTATTTTGAATTGTTTCTACCTTAAATGGCCCTGATACTCCGTCCTACTATGCTGCCGTGGTGTAAAGTACAAGTTATGCATCGCCTCTACCCAGAAACTTCTCCAATTATTCTCTAATATGTTAGTGCCCTCCTTGCAGACGTACAGTGATCCATATAATAGATGCCAAACTGTTATTCTCTATGACCTTTTATGTGTTATATTGTCAAGTACAAGTTTCTATTTCCTCTTTCAGTGCTTTAATTGTTGTCTTTTCAGTTCTCTGTACCAGTTTGAAGGATTGAATGAGTGAAATACTCTAAGCTGCATACACACCCAGTATATCAAATGTCATTAGCTATAACTACATCTATACACATTAGATTATCAAGCTGTTCACGCAACGCTAAATTAATTTTGACAGCTAATGCAGGAAATCAGAGAGCAGATTCTCACAGCAACGCACAATGCTTCCTCTTGTCTTGACACAAATCTACAGAAGACTCATTTTGTAACTTGAAACATTGAACAAACTCTGTGCCTCGTCCTGTGTGACCTCAGGACATCACTGCTCCATGTTCTGACTATAATTGTTCAGTGGTTCACAAAGAGGACAAATGTGGCTCGACACTGTAGCCACTTCTCCAATTGTACACTCCCATCTGTTCACGAGACTAAAACACTCCACAGTCAGCCTGTCATTCTGTTTCCCCGCGAGAGTCCGTTCTTCTGGATGGAAAGCACTTTTGTTCTCTTGAATGTGTTCAGAAAAAGCACCTTCAGGATGTTTTTTGTATACAATGGTGTGTTATTCCTCTAGTTTTGTACAGAGCCTTATGCTTGTTGTGGTGTTTTTGCCAAAAGTTATCGATGAACTGTATATTTTACAGTGTCTTTAACTCCTAGCCAACATGATGCTCTGCCAGCTTTAGTACCGGCAGATATGCTTGAAGTTTTTAAAGGGAACATGAAACTTTTTGAATAAAATGGTCAACTAAATGTGAGAGTCATGGCTTTTTTTCCTCTCTCTTTGAGACAAGATTACTGCATGAAAGACTTGAGTGCATAGGTATCCAAACTACGACATTTTGAGTCGGCCCTCAGCAAATTCAAAAAGTATAATGTAATACGGCCCACAAATTAAACTTGAGCTTTTCTTGTATTGTACTTATTAAATATATCAAACATATATTACACAGTAGTGATCATGTGTTCATAAGCCCAATTTACAATACATTTAGTCAATTACATTTGACTGAATTACAATTAGAGTCGATAAGAAAAAAGTCCAATAACTTCTATGCATAACACACTTGAAATATACCCTTCCTATTTCCTCTTATAATAATCTATCTGGAGCTCCTGTTGTAAGGGATGAGTGGCTATCAAATTAAATTAAACTCTCCGGAGAGCTGGGATGTAGACTGTTTATTTTTCTTAAAGCAGATTCAAGTAACAAGCATTATTTACCTAGTTTTGATTGATTTAGCTAACTTATAACAAAGGTCCCATGACATGGCCATTTCTACTGATCATAATTCCATTGTTGAGGTCTACTAAAATAGATTTACATTGTTCAATGTTCCAAAGTGACATTGGTTTCTCATACAGCATCTCTGTATAGTATCCTATGTGTATTCACTCTCTGTCCTAAACGGCTTGTTGGAGCTCCTGCCCCCCCACTGTGCTCTGATTGGTCAGCTCGCCCACTCTGTTCTGATGAGTCCACCACTGTTACAGCGGAACATCAGTGATTATGTGTTACAATGGCGTTTGTTAGCAACCAGAAAAATGACACCAGTAATGACTAACAGATGAGAATGCTGCGTGGGGTCTGGGTGCCGTGTTGGCGGGACGTTGCGCGGCTCGCTGCTGTGAGGAGCTGCGTGGGACCGTCTGCGAGACATCGCGAATGGACGCGGGAAGGGGGGTGCTGAGGGGGCTGCAGCACTCCCATCTGCGAGGCTCCACTAGCAAACTGCACATCTCTGGTGGTGGACCCATACACCGTTTTCAGTCTCAGTCTTTCAGTTGTTTGCTAAGTTTTGTTTATCCTGTATTCAGCCTCTCTGTCCTGCATGTTATTCCAACAGGAAGCAGCAATAAGGACTGATGTATTGGGGATTTAACCATTGCCAGCAAGTTGTATAATAGTTTTTCTTTAGTTTTCTTTTCAGTTTGTCCGAGACCCAAACACATCTGAAAGCTATTTGCACTAATTTTTCATTTGTTCTGTCGACGTCTTTTTTAACATTTAAGCCGTCATGGGTGGGGTTGGTTTTAATCCACTTCTTTATAGTCCTCTTATTTCTTTAAAATGCTTGGAATGAAATTACTGAAAAACATTTTGAAGCCCAGATTGTTTCCTCTTTGGTGCATAAACAAGTGAACATTTCAAATAATTCCCTATAGGAGAGCCCTTTAACTTACAGCAGAAAGCATTTGAATTATAAGTCCTTTGGAATGAGCATCTGCAGTAAATTGTGTCTATTTAAAAAACATGTGTGAATGAAACTGTTAATGCTGTTCCTATTTATTGCTGTGTCCGTGTTTTAATGATGCCCTCTTTGCCACATCTCTCACACACACACACAAAATTAAACAAAAAACCAGAGCTACTAATGCTGCCGTGTTAACAGTTTAGTTTATTGAAATGTACCAAAGGTTTTAAGATCAGGAAAATGCAAGATACCAGATGCATCACCATGTCATGATCCTGATTTATCGTGACAATTATCATACCCACATTTTATCGATATGTTATTTACCTTAATCTCGAAGCTTCTTCAATCTAATCTCCAGTTTGAGAAAGCGAATGACAAAACAGAGTCATGAGCTGCTCGTCTTAAGAGTTATTAAAGCAAACATTTGACAGTGATGATGCTGTTCTTATTAAAATGAGTTTTGACAAAGTCTGTTAAAAGTCGGCGTCTGATCGTCGTCAGAGACAAGCAGGATTAGACAGGCACATATTTCTCTTTGTATCACACAGACCTGATAACCACCTCTCCTTCAAACTTCGCTGTCTTACGATAAACATGGGACGGCATAAAGGATAACCGTTAACGTAGAAAGTAACATTAGCAATAGGAACTGACACAATGTGGATGGACTCCAAAGATACACAAATAAAGCCAGACCTTCAAAGTGACGTTTGAGCATATAAAAGCAGAAAGTAAATCCCAAAAGTAAATTGTGGAAAATGATGGTCAACCAGAGTTTCAGGTTGCCTTTAAATAACAAGTTTTAAAATAAATTTGTAAAGAAATGTGGATAAAAGTAATATAAATGCAGTCAGTATTTAACTTTGGTCTGATAAAGAAGTTCCATTGATGATATGTACTGTAAACACCTAAATTAACATTAACTATAAAATAAATCCAACACATTTATAGATGATAATTAACAAAGGAGTATTTTGCAGAACAGATAATCAGAGAAAGCAGTGTTTCATTTTAAATAGCCTGACCTAATTAAGTGTATTCAACATCCGAACATAATATAATTTTAACACCGAACAGCCTGAGGAAAATCTCGAGATGAAAACTCACTGAGTCTTCAGCTTTGGCACAACTAACGAACAAAGATATGCATAAATATAAAGTTTAAACTGCAACCTTGAAAGCATACCAACCACAAATATGGACAACGTAAAGTCTCGATGATTTCCATTTCATTCTCTTTGGCGAAACCATGTCGGTAAGCAGTATTTCCAGGTGGGTTTTTAAAACTTGCCTGTGTGACGTAAGTATTTTAACTTTAATTGTATGGTATGTATTCATCTTTATTTAGTTTGGAGAGTTACAGTTTACTCGCAGTGGAAGCTCAGACCAGAAAAGAATGAACACAAGAGAGTTGGAGAGCTAGTCTTTTTACATGAGCTGCGTCCTATTCTTTTTGGCAATCCAAGCTGATGGGAAACGCTTGACTAACTTTGTGCATCTTGTACATTTACCCAGGAATATGCCACACCCTGTTTGTAATGCAAAGACTTTCACGCGTGAACCATTAGACCCACTCATTGTAGGGTTACCTCATTTGGAAAATCACTTAAAATACATTCAGTTGAAGGTAAATCTTTGTGATTATTACTTTAAAAATGCATACACACACACACACACACACACACACACACACACACACACACACACAACACTTTGGTACCAAAAGCAGATGGAAAGTAACAATCACTGCGCCAAAGGCTTTGGCATTTTCAGAACAAAATTAGTTTAAAAACAAACCAAAACAGAGAACAGTACTTTGAATCAGGCAAATCTCTCATTAAAGATCGTATTTAAAGGGTGTGTACCTTCGGAAAAAACATCACATAATGAACTCCTCAACAACAAGATCCAGTATCGTCATCCTCTCCTATGTAAGTTGTCTCTTTGTCTTATCTGGACAAACGTACGACAAAAGCGTGTCTATCATGTTCTTGACGATGACCGGCGGAGGATGCAGGGCGTGAGGAAGGTGGTGAGCTAAACTCATCTCCCAGGCGTCCACTAGCAGCACGTTCAGCCCCTTGAACATGGACCTGAGCACCTCGTCCAGCTGCAGGGAGTACCAGTCGCTGTTGTACAGGCTCACCTCCGGGTCCAGGGCCTGGAGGTTCCCCGAGCGAATCACAACCATCGTCCCCGGCGCCCGGTCCAGAAGTCTCACCAGCGACCGCCTGACGTGACGCAGCCGCCGTATGTACACCTCCACAGGAAAGGTGCTGAAATGGGCCCAAATACTGAGGACCACCACAGTGTTTGGCCCCCCGGAGAGGCCGTCCAGCTCGTTTGAAACGTACCGCAGTTCACTGGCCATGACGGTGGAGAAGCGGATGGGCGGGCCATGGCAACGGTACTTCAACAGGATATTATGGGTGCTGTCCACCGCCATGAAAGGCCCCACGTTCATAGGACTGTTCAAATTGAACTCCCTCAACCCTGGGGAAGGGGAACAGATGGAAGTTGCAGTGGGAATATACAAGTTAGTGTGAGAATGAGGGAAAAAGAGAACTCACCTGGTACTAAAGTGATGAGGTACTCGAACCACTGTCTGACGGTAGAGTCTCCGTACATGTTGATCACCTTGTTCTTCAAACACTGAGTGACAGCGGATGATTCGTTGAACTGGCGCATTGTAATGCCACTTAATGGCCTCCATGAGTCCTCGTAGTAATATCCAGACGGGGCTAGCTTAATTGGCTCTGGTTTTACACTGCTGCTTTCTACCTCTACCTCTGATGCAAAGCGAGAAATGTGGCAAACAAAATTAAATTAATGGAATAAATCAAAGCAAAGGACATGAGGCACACACTCTGCAGGGATACTGTACCTTTCCTGGGGGGCAGAACGTCGATTCCGTCGGGTCCTGAAGCGTGTATGGGAACTTTAATGTTTACACCACTATGACAAAAGACAAAGAATGAATGAGGTAAAGGTTAAGACTTAAGATTTTCATTGCCATAACTACCGCATATGACAATAAAGGCTTTGAACCTCTGAAGTCTGGTGTTATTCAATCTTTAACTTCCGTTAAACTGGTTTTAATTGTTGAGGACAGTTGAGTCCTTTCTTTGTCAGAGTGCTTTCCACATTTCTGTGTCCTTGACTTTAGTTGCTTTTTTATCGTTTTTAGAGCCCAACATGTTTTAACGAATCAACTCCTTACACTATTGACATTACAGATTCCTCTCATCCATTCGTTGGACTTATTTTGACTTTGTTTTTGGATTATAATTCACTTATTTCTTAAGAATACTATATACTATGTGGCTATAGATATATATATATATATATATATATATTATGCTTTGAACACTAACTCTTGTAAGAAAAATGAATATATTTATTGTTTTGGTCTGGAGAATAATGCCTTACTACATCTCAAATATATATCATATTACGATTAGTTTCCTCCGCATTACAAACCTCTGGAAGAGCAGTGCTTCCTTGTTGGTGATGAGGTGTTTCTGGTAGCCTGCTTTGGCGTGGTTGATTCTGCTGTCACAGCTGAGCATCTTAGGCTTGTAGCAGTACCAGGGCTCGCCTGTGTAGAGGTCAGTGTAGTTGCACAGAGGCTGCTCAAGGGGCAGGCACATGTTGCAGACTGTTGTTTCAGACAGGAAGCCCAGGCGGAACAGGCTCTTAAAAAACACCCGATCAGGCCGTTCCTCCCTCAGCCTTCGCAGCACAGCCACCGCTTCACTCGGGTGCACCAGTGTGATCTCAATCTGTGCAGAACCCACCCAGAGAAGCGGGAACATAGCAGAATAAAATCCGTTCTTGTGGTCCAGCACTTTACCCGCTACGCCTGCTCCCAGCTCTGGGGAGTGCAGTCTGGCCAAAATGAAATCCCCTCCGTAGCGCTTTGGACGACCCTGGAAGTCGTGCATCTGGACAAGCGCCTCCAGCTGGTCGCCCACATGCCACTCCCTCCCTCCCTGAGTGGGGAGGACGGCGAACAGGCTGTGCACGGGGTCGCTCGTCTGGCGCAGGGCGCGGGGTGAGGAGCGAGGCGGGGGTCCAGGCCAGGTGATGGAGTCCAACAGGTAACGTTCCTCCAGTTCATCTTCAGGCGTTGGTTTCTGGCCCAGATGTGCACAGAAGGAGCGGTTGTGATGAAAGGTGGGCAGATTCACGGGGAGGAAGGACGACTGGATCCTGCTCTGGAGCTGGTAGAGGGCTGAGATAGTGTGGCAGTTCCAGTTCTGTAGAGAAAGGAAGGAGAGTTAAGACATGTGACCATCGGCCTATCATAAAAATCCATAAAAGGAATAAATACTTTTTACAAAAGCTTTCTCAGTAAAAGTCGAGTCGAGTCAAGTTTCTTTATATAGCATGTTCATAAATACCGGAGTTGGCCAAAGTGCTGTGCAAGTTTAAGTGAACTGCACAAAAATAGGAAGTTAATGTGCAACATAAAACAACATTAAATGGTTTTGGATTTACAAAGCAATATTATATAAGCACAAATCCAAAAGAAAACCAGAATAATACTTTAAATATAATTTTTTAAAACAAAGGGTTGTGTAACATTTAAAAAAGGACATAAAGTACTAAACATATATAAACGTGGGGATCTTAGAAACTAGAAGTGGAGAAATTATAGTCATCCTTAGTGTCAAAAGTTATATAAAACATAACATTTCCATTCAGTTTCTAAGGAATTGTCTGCACTTTAACTATCCGCATAAGCTAAAGCAATATCAAAATGAAATGAAGTAATAGTAGGGTGATTCAGTAAACCCATGTAGCAAACTTCTCTCCTGACCTCCACAGTGTGAATGTTGCGCAACAGGAAGATGAAGCCGGACAGGGCTAGAAAGAGGAAGATGAGCGCATATTTGGACACATTTCTGCACATGGTGACCTCCTTCTGTCTCCCATGATCAGGCCCGGTTTCACTCAGTCGTCACACCGGCGATGATGGCATCATAACATCCTCAGCGACTGATACTGGCAAACTCTGTAATCGAGAAGGGTGAACAAACAAAGTACTATGAGTATGAAGAAACATTTAAAAATCATATTGTCTTCACCTTAGGGCTGGGCGATTTGGCCTAAAAATAAAATCGCGATTTTTTTTCTAACTAATGGACAATTTTCGATTTAAACCTCGATTTTTTTCTGTTTTTTTCTAAACAAACCAGACCAAGGCAACATTTAAATACATATTTTCTTTATTAACACAATACAAATAAATGAGATTACCAAGTAGTCTAGGCCTATGTGAACAAATCAGTTGTTCAAGAATAAAAATAATAAAATAAAAACAGCACCACGGCACTTGGCTGTCATTAATGTGCAAAGATTTTTTTTAAATCAAACTGAAAAAAAAATGTCTTTTAGGCCATCCCTGAAAAAACTTGTAAAATGAAATACAACAAATAATAAATAATGATAATGAAATGAATAATAAAAAAATACCCTCAAACAAAATAACATCCCTTTAACTTTCTAGGAAGTTGTCTACAGGTTTTTCGCGAGGAAGACAAGCCTGTCTACTGCCTCTGGCTTGAGGCATGCTCTTTGGCATGTTACAATGTTACCCCCCGTACTGAAAACCCTCTCCGAAGGGTGGCAGGAATGGAGAGATATTTCTTGGCCAGATTACTCAGTCTTGGGAAGTTAGCTTCATATAGCTTCCACCACTGCAGTGGGTCTGTATCAGGGTCTGTCTCAGACGACAACAAATAGGATGACAGCTCAGCTTCAATTTTGTCCTGCTCTGACTGGGAGGTAGACGACACTGTCAGTTGTGATGTGTGGGTCGCGAACGAGCCGGCTCTTTTAAGTGAACGACGGGAGCCGGCTCTCGCCTGCGAACGAGCCGTGTTTTTGTTTTTTTTGCGGAGGGATCTAGATCGGCATGAAGGCACATTATGCAATGTGCACATTAT
Source organism: Gymnodraco acuticeps (assembly GCF_902827175.1). Classification (NCBI taxonomy): domain Eukaryota; kingdom Metazoa; phylum Chordata; class Actinopteri; order Perciformes; family Bathydraconidae; genus Gymnodraco; species Gymnodraco acuticeps. The sequence goes on from NW_022990016.1 coordinate 1,861,064, forward strand.
CCCGCTTATTAAACATGGCCACATTCTCAACAAAGTAACGACATGACTCCTAATATTAATTGAAATGCTTTTATGGATTTAGAAAATGATTTTATTGACTTAAAAAATAGTTTTATGTATTGATTTAAATTGACATGCATCCGCTAAGAAAAGTAGTCCGTTGTTACTGTTTGAACTAACGTAGCAACGGCAGGAACTGCTTCGATAGTGTTTTTGAGGAGCTTTTTTATTACAGATTTGAAAACATCGTTGCTTGCTTTAAAAGTAGCACACTTCATGATGTCAGACCTTGGGAAGTATCTAGATATCCCTGCCCTAATGCCAAAGTAACTGCCAACTGAATATGTGTCGCCGTTTGATGTCTATGTCTGGACCGCTGCGTAAAAAGGAGGGTTTCTGCCCCATTACTTCTCTTCTTACTTCTATAAGAATAAAACACGGAGGACGGAGATCTCTTTTCCTCCCCCCTCTACAGACCGCCCAGCAGCTGATCTCAGAGCACGCTCCCCTCTCCTGCAGGGGGGCGTGGTCAGCTGCAGCTCACAGAATCAGCCCCCTGCAAAAACAGCGCTGGAAAGAGCAAATAGAGCGAAATGAGGCATGGCTAAAATGCAAGATATTTTTGGTATTTTGAAGAAAAAAAAAATGTATATACTTTATATAGGTCGATACAGTAGCCCCTTTTTTTTAAATAGTTTGTATAGGTGTTGCTATCTGTTTTGTGTAGCGTGGTTCTACAAGCAAGTCAATGCATTCATTGGGTGGTATCAGAGATTTACACGGGTGAAATGCAATGAAAACAATTGGCCACAGCAAATCATTTATATTAAACTTTATTTACTTTATTTACTCTTGAATACTTCAGTACAAAGGATGTATTGAATAATTTAAGTGATATATGTGTACACAGAGCTGCAGATCGGGTAGTCACAGGCAATGTGGCTGAGTTTTGTGCGCGTTCTGGAAAGTGAGAGAGTAAGCTACTACGGAGTCCCTTAAAGCAAAACAAATCTGCGGAGTCTAGAAATGTTTTTAAATCGCGATTTTTCGGTTCAGCCATTTCACAAACCGTAGGAAAGTAAAAATGCAAATTAATCGTTAAAACCGAAAAAATCGCCCAGCCCTACTTCACCTTTCCTTTATTTCTGCTTTGGGTTTATATTTGAACTTGCATTTTGTGAACTGATAATCAGTTGTATGCACAGTCAAATGTCCGTCTATAAAAAATGGTTTGGACCCATTGATGATGACGTTCCACAGTGATAACCTCTATGCATTTTCCTTCTTTACAGCTTTCCTTTTTAAATGAGTACGATAGGTCAGACTGCAACTAGCATGGCATGAACTAATATGAACAGATTCCTGATAAGAAATTGCTTTGAGCTACCAACGTGTTGCGGCAGGAAGGAACTTGATCCCCTGTTGCAATGAAAGGCTGCAATGTTCCTACTAGGGATGGGAATTTGAAAGCAAATGTATATTCGAATATTCGACCCCCAAAAAAACGGTTAACCGAAATGTATATATCCTATAAAAAAAAAAAAAATTGAAAAATACATCCAAGTCAAATTTGTCAAATGTATTGAACTGTTTTAAGTCCTGAGAAAGTCAAATAAGACGGTGTGTAAAACTACACTGCCCAGCCAAAAAAAAGTAACCACTTTGATTTAACTAGGCCAGTAGGTAAGGACTTTCCAATGGATAATAACTGCAGCGATGTTTTAGCTGAATACACGTTTTTTAACCCTAACTGATGCAGTTAGTCACTTCTTTAATGTTTGTTCTTTCTGATGTAAAGTCAAGGTTGTAACTGTTTGCAATGAAGTTGTGGGGTGCTGAACTGCTCTTTTGATTCTTTTGAATTGTGATATATGAGGGTGAGCAAGCATCTTGAGGAACATTCATCATTAACTCCTCCAAAAAATATAGTTTATTTAATAATAACACTGAATATGTGAATCATAACACTGATTGACAGCTGATAGGAATTATATAATTGTTAATATTATCATATTAATTCAGACAAACATCGATGAGACAGTTAATGAATGTACTTATTGCAGCAGTCTGCATAGATTTGGTACCTCTGCTGGTCTAAGAGTGAAACAAACTAATTCAGTTATTGTTCAGTTAAAATTCATTCAATGATGTCTGCCACCTTATATATCTCTATTTAAGGCTTTACTCATGTGCCACAATAATGTCACCTAATGTTATTGAGTTAAAATATAAATATTGTGGCTTTCCAAGTTAACATTGATTGATATGACTGTGATTAAATCAGCATATACTTCTGCCAGGGGATGCCATCCCTCAAAATCTCCTGCCACCCTATGAATATTTTTCTAGATCCGCCCCTGGGTGGGGCTAAAGTGGGGCTAAGCCATTTCTTGGTATGGCTGTAGCCTACCCCAGGAATACCCTGGCACTGGCTATAGATAGAAAAAATTACAAGTACGAATCGGGTGACCGTCAGGGGAGTCTCAAAAAACCCACACACGAATGCACAGCGATCCATGCACAGAAAGCGGGTTGTGTTTGCAGGTGCAGCGGTTTTAAATGGAAAACAAATATGTTTGGATCAAAAAGACATATGTAAAACTTTTTTCTGTATTTGGATTTTATTGACATGTATATAAAACGGAACACATTTGTGTGTGCATTGAAAAACACAAGTGTGGATCATGAAATACAAGTGTGAATCCTTCTGTGTGCATGTGTGTATTATGAGACTGTTCTGAGCCCATACATCTACAGTGGTTTAATGTAACTAAGTACATTTACTGAAGTACTGCACTTAAAGTATTTCTTGAGTATTTCTACATTATGCTACTTAAAACTTTTACTTCACTACATTTTGTAGGCGAATGTTGTATTTTCTACTCACAATATGTATTTGACTTATTTATCACTAGTTACTTTGCAGATTTCGGTTATTAACACAACATATACATCGACACACATTATTATAGGTTAAACTACCAAGTAGTGGTTCAAGTAATACAAATGAACCCCACCTTACCTTAGTTCAACATTGAAGGGATGAAGACATTAATGCACCAATAATTGTAATACAATTGATAAAATAATTAAATATCTGGTGCTTAAAATGGCCATTATGCATAAGTGCACTTTTACTTTTGGTAGGCTACTTTTTTATTCAAATGCTTTTTGACGAACTACTTGAGTAACATTTTGAATGCAGGACTTTTACTTGTATTTTTACACTGTATTACTACTTTTACTTAAGTAAATAATGACTATACTACTATTAATGACTACTTCTTCTACCAATGGATCTATCTAAATCGACTATTTTGTTGGTGTTGTTGGACCTCTCGAACATTTGCATTGCAGTTCAAATGCTTCTTTTATCCACTAAGGCTAGTCCAAATCAAAGCTGCTGTGCCAGTTGTTAATCCGACACATCTACCCACGCCTATTAATGTCTACAAGTTATATAATGAAGATTTAACAGCCGTATAAATCGCTCTGTCTTTTAGTAGTGACTCTAAAACCTCCCTGTGGTTCTTCCATCTTGAGACATCACAAGGGTTAGCTGCTGACTATCACATGAACGGCTAACAACAAATACACCAGGATAATAACATGTGACATATACGTGTGAAATCCAACATATAATGTCATTCGTATATTTATACAATCATGTAAGCTAATGTTAAACCAGCTAACGTTATATACGGTTAAAGAGCCATGTATGCTCCTTTACTTACGTCGAATGGTAACCATTAGCTGGATATTGGACCGTTGGACAGCCGGAGGACCGGGAGGGGAGGGGGGTGATGTTAACGGTTCTGTCAGCAGGAGAGGCGACACCGGCGGCTTGGGTGGCAACTCAGAGTCGGTGGTAGACTGGAGGAGCGTCAGCCTATGGTCCTGGGTACCGACCATGGTACTGACAGCTCCGGTGAATAGGACCCGGGAGGGGGTGGGTTTAAAAGGGTACGTCGGTCTTGCTGTTGCGTCCTCTGGTGGTTAGTAGGCTACTAAACACATAACCCTGGAAGCCTCTCAAAGTAAAGGATATATAACGTATCTCCACACAACAAAATACATTGAGAGGAAATGCATTCATTATTAACTAATTCTCATAAATACAGTACAACCCCTTTATCCTGTTATCATGCATTATGACCTGGTAAACATTTACTCACAGGGTTCGAGTTAGAAACTGAGCTCTATGGGGGTCATTAAAACTAACGCACACACTAAAACACACAAACACACACACACACACACACACACACGGTCCGTGTACTTTTTGTCAGTTTGATTTTTCGTTTTAAACAAAAGCCAAAAAACGGAAATACCAGCCTTTTTCCGTTTTTTCGTTTTTTATTTAAAACGAAAAAACGGGAAACCAAAGCCGTTTTTACGTTGTTGTTGTCTGAATAAAAAGACCGATAACGAGAAAACCTAATTAAAAAAAGGTAAGTGTACGTTTTGTTAGTTTGATTTTTCGTTTGAACCAAAAAATGAGAAAAATGAAAATACCAGCCTTTTTTCGTTTTAAATCAAAAACGAAAAAACGTGAAACCAACGCCGTTTTCCTGTTTATGTTGTCTGAATCAAAAACGGATAACAAGATAAAAACGGTCTGATTTTGGTTTTTGATAACAACTTCATTCAATGTTCCGTTTTGTATTGAAGAATGAAGAAAAGCAGTCCGCTTGACCGGAAGTTAAAGAACATATTTCAAAATAAAAGACACGAGGCTATAATGGCAATGCTGTAAAAGACCCATAAGTCTGACGACCCTTGGCCCCCCTGCTTCCGGCACCCATGCTGACGAGGATACGTTTATTTCTGCATTCACATGCAGATATGCGTTTATAGAGATTAATACAAGTATGCAAGCTCTGTGCATAATTGTATTCCTTGACTTCCGGTTTGTACTGTGTTGGCAAATCCAGTGTCCAGCTTGTCGCTGTGTGACAACGTCATGTTTGTTGCATACCTGCAAGATTTACCTGTGACAAATGCCAGCGATGTGAACAGAACTGTTGCCCTACTTTCACCTGCACCCAGCAGCAAGTGGGAGAACAATATATCATACAGTTCACACAGTAATGGAACAGTTGTTAAGCATTATTTTGTCCAACTAGTCTCTACATTATGAATTTGATGTGTGTCTAAACTGCTAAGAAGCTGACAGCTGAGTTAGAACAGAAAGACATGCAGGCCATAATCACTAGACGCTCAAAAGAGGAATGTGTGTGTAAGGCTTACATGAACTGAATTGAAACACTGTCCATTAGTTGATTAATAAATAAGACATTCAAGTCAAAGTTTTAGGCATTTTCATTTGTAGCAGGCTGTAAATATGGACTATGAATGAACACATGCAATGTGGAAACACACAAACAGGTTTATTCTCAATACTCATAACAGTATCAGACACAATTACTTTACTGAGAGTGAAGATGACATGAACATAGTATAGTACTGAAGACAACATACAGTATATTGCATTTACCTCTTCCTCTAACTCTCTCTCCATTATTGGCCTCCATTGTTGTGCACAACAAAGTGTTCAAGCTCAGGTTTCTAAGTGATATCATTTTTTTTGTGCATTCTGGGTGCAGGGTTAGTAGGGCTAACCCATATCTGTTCAATCAACCCAGTCTCACGGCATTTCGTGTTCACCAACACGATTTTGAATCTATTGATTCGTGTTCACCAACACGATTTGCCCCTTTTGTTCGTGTTGCACAGCACGATTTTAAAAGCAATGTATTATTTTCTACTGCCTGCAGCACGTCATTAGGCTTGTTTGAGACAAGCGAGACCTGCGCAGACCTGCGCAGTTGCGATCAACGTCTTGCTAGTGCGTTGCATGATGGTTAGTCATTTTGTCCGACTTGCTCTGGAGGCCCGCCTACATGAGACGTTGAAATCTCGCGGGACAAAGACGCCCGCAGCCTTGAGAGCGAGGCGCGGCGAGGCGACGCAGTTCCTCTCCACGGGCTGCGGAAGCGAAATGCTTGATGGGAAACGACTCGCTGGTATCTCGAGCTGAGCGCTCATTGGTGGTTTTTACCACGTGCTGCTGATGAAACTCTCCAATTGGCTCGGCAAAAGTTTGTTGTTGTTTTGTGTCTGTTTTACGTCGCCACATCCATTCCCATTTTTCATCATTGTTCCACAATGTTTATCATCATGAAATGAATATCCATATGTTTTATACTATACTTGCACTGCTTACCGTTTTCATACTTTATATATCTTAGCATATTCATACACACTGTTCATACTGCTCACAGGCTGATATCTAGTGTATTCATACCCCTTACTGTTTATTCATCATTCAATTCATTCTATATTTTATTCTGTCTATTGTGTACATTACTTTTCACTTTACTGCTTGTCGCACTCCTGGTTAGAAGCTAAACTGCATTTCGTTGTCTCAGTACACCTGTAATATGTGCAATAACAATAAAGTTGAATCTATTCTTGAGAAGGAACAAATGTATTTACTTAGTAACTTCTGGTCACTTTCCAAACAGTCTCAAGGAGGCAAGAGTAAACCCTCTCCTAAAGAAACCCACTCTCAACCCGTCTGATGTTATAAACTACAGGCCTGTCTCTCTCCTCCCGTTCCTGTCTAAATCACTTGAACGCGCTGTCTTTAAACAACTCTCCTGTTATCTCAATCAGAACAACCTTCTGGATCCGCACCAGTCTGGTTTCAAGGCAGGTCACTCCACAGAAACTGCTCTCATTGCTGTCACGGAGGAACTGCACACTGCCAAAACTGCATCCCTCTCCTCTGTCATCATCCTGTTGGACCTGTCTGCTGCATTCGACACGGTGAATCATCAGATCCTCCTTCGCACTCTCCAAAAACTTGGAGTTTCAGGCTCTGCACTTTCCCTCCTCACCTCATACCTGAAAGACCGTACCTACAGGGTGACTTGGAGAGGGTCTGAGTCCGACCCTTGTCAATTAACTACGGGGGTCCCTCAGGGCTCTGTTCTTGGTCCCCTCCTCTTCTCCTTGTACACAAACTCGCTCGGATCAGTCATTAGCCCGCATGGTTTTTCTTACCACTGCTACGCTGACGACACCCAATTAATTCTGTCCTTTCCCCGCTCAGAGACCCAGGTCGTCGCACGCATCTCTGCTTGTCTAGCTGACATCTCTCAGTGGATGTCTGCTCACCACCTCAAGCTCAACCTTGACAAGACTGAGCTGCTCTTCCTCCCGGGAAAAGATTGTCCAACTCTTGACCTGACAATCAACATCGGCACCTCAGTTGTTTCCCCGACTCAGACTGCAAGGAATCTGGGTGTGACCCTAGATAACAACCTGTCCTTCACTGCAAACATCGCTGCTACAACCCGCTGCTGCAGATACACGCTTTACAACATCAGGAAGATACGTCCCCAGCTGACTCAGAAAGCGACTCAGGTTCTGGTCCAGGCTCTCGTCATCTCACGCCTAGACTACTGCAACTCCCTCCTGGCTGGTCTACCTGCATGTGCCATCCGACCTCTGCAGCTCATCCAGAATGCAGCGGCTCGTCTGGTCTTCAACCTTCCTAAATTCTCCCACACCACTCCGCTCCTCCGCTCCCTTCACTGGCTTCCGGTAACTGCTAGAATCCACTTCAAGACACTGGTACTTGCTTACCGTGCTGCGAATGGATCTGGCCCTTCCTACATCCAGGACATGGTTAAACCGTACACCCCAGCGCGTGCACTACGCTCTGCATCAGCCAAACGACTCGTTGCGCCCTCGCTGCGAGGGGGACCCAAGTTCCCATCGGCGAAAACACGTGGGTTTGCTATCCTGGCTCCAAGATGGTGGAATGAGCTCCCCATTGACATCAGGACGGCAGATAGCTTGCTCATCTTCCGGCGCAAACTGAAAACTCATCTCTTTCGACTCCACTTCGAGCGTTAGAACGATTAACGAAGCACTTTTATACCAATAAAGGTCTGGATTACCTAAAGCCAGTTGAGTAGCACTTGAAATGTTTGGCTCTATGAAACCTGATATACTTATATGATTCTGTTTTCTTCAAGGTTGTGTCTTCCTGGTCGAATGTACTTATTGTAAGTCGCTTTGGACAAAAGCGTCAGCTAAATGCAATGTAATGTAATGTAATGTAATGTACATATCTGACATTAACGATTAAACACATGTGTGCATTCTTTATAAATGCAAACCGAGTCAAGCCGACTCCGGAGGTGACGGTATGCACCTTAAAGTTGTTTGCAATCCGCCAAATAACCGAGAGAAGAAGAAGAAGAAGGCGAAGAAGAAGATGAAGAAGAAGAAGCCGACTCGTAGCTGTCCGACTTCAGGCGAGCTTTTTGAGACCTCCCCCGGCTGCGATCGGCTACTCTCGTCTACTTTCGAGGCGAGCCGCAACGCGTCTCAAACAAGCCTTTTTTCTCCGGTCTGGTCGAGGAAGACCGGAAGCTGTGTGGTTCATAAAAACATGTTCTTACTCAATATCAAGCCACAGTTATTGCTTTTATTTGAAATCGTATAATTTCGGACTTTTGTTGCCGTCTGTGAGGAAAATAAATGGGGCTCAGAGCCTCAGAATACGGAAATCTGTATTTCTAAATATTTTTTTCCTTCTAATTCGATATTCTTTTCAAAATAACACACTGTTATTTACTCACCAATAACACACAATTATCCTTGCTTTTATTTATTGGTTTAATTCCATAATCTCGGGCTTTTTTGTCGTCCGTCAGGAACTGAATTTCAAAATAAATATAACCGGAAACAGACGTAGGCCTTAGGGACATTTCGAGCATCATTGCGATTGTCAACATTTCTGAGTTTAGGATGGCCGAAGACACTACATAATCCCCAGCTATCGTTTAGGACTACAGTCCCCGCAAGGTTACGCAGAGCGTCAAACAGCTGTGTGAAATGGAACGAAACCACGCCAGACTATCCAAAACTGGAATCGAACGCCCCCCCAGAACTACACTTGCTGGCTATTGTGTTTCGCAAAATGTTCTATGGGACGTCTCTACTGAACGTTTTCGTTTTTCCCACAATTAGAAGTTGCCAGTATTAAACACATTGGTGTTATCAAAAAATAAAACATATAATTAATAAATGGGTGAAAATCGCTTGTGTCCATAATGCGCAGCATTAATACCCACATGACAGCTCATTGTTACTTTGTAATTCTACTCCACTACAATTCAGAGGTTAACCTGGTATTTTTACTCCACTGCATTTATTTGAGTTACTTTGCTGATTCTGATTAATTATGTGAAATATAAACAACCCTTAAATCAGACTTTAGTTACACCTGAGTAAAATTCAGGTAAGGTGATTGTCAAGTGCCAACAATCAGGAGAGATATTTGATAGTTGGTGCTTGAGAAGACTAAACATGTATCTGCAATTGACATGAATGGAAACGAGTAATAAAGTATATTCATTACTCGTTATTCTCTACTAATAGTTAATTAAAGACTGTATATTATGGCTATTTTGCACATCCCTTTCAAGATTTTCAAAGGTGTATTGACATATCATATACACAACTACGGTGTAGTTATGCAATGAATGAAACACTTGGGTCACAGGTTCCTCAACAGTGCATTACAAGACATCTATCAATATGTGTGTACCTCCACCATTAAACTGTCATATTCTGCACATTTCTTATTCTATCTACATACATAAGAGTATAATTCATATGTATAATATCAGTTAAAATAAGTGCTTCAACATAGTTAACATTGCAGGAAAGCAATATATTAGACGTTAAGTACTTTGTCAGGCTTAATATTTATCTGTAGATAGATACCCCCAAAGTTTTTTTCTTATTTAAAAGAAGACTTTAATCTGTTATTTAATGTTTAAATAAAGGTTAATTCGTTTTTCTGTTTTGTACCTCCTCCTATTAATATATGTGTACATTCTGCACTAAACTGTTTTATTGTAGAGATCACTTATAGTATCTTCTTGATTTTTTATATTCTATATTTATACTTTCCCCCTATGAAAGTATGTACTCTTAATATTTTTTTAAACAAATAAAACACAATAATTCAATAACGTGCTTTAACCACTAGGCGGTGCACACAAGGTACACACAGCCATAATAACTTTGTATTATTAGTGTAGGATACTTTTGTTTTCGTACAACATCTGAAAATGTGTAGTTTTATGCATGCTTTCACATAATTTTACAGCATATTGCTATACTATTTCAGACTCAGTATTTACATTCTTACATTCAAAGAAAATCAGTAATATCTTTAAAAACTACAGTCCTTTTCTATCAGCTGTGCACCGTTATGGTGTAAATATAACCTATCTGTGAATTAGATCAAATGTAAAAGTCAGCCGAATTAGTGTTGATACTGCAAGGAGACGTATTGTGTGAAGAGAAATTGAAGATGTTGTTTAATTGTTGAATATATTTATGATCCACGTCAAGTATTCAGTTTCGGCGGCATTTTCTCAGTTTTTCCAAAGGTCTTCTCATCAGGGCTCTATAAATAAAGAACTACGGCAGATCTGTAATATGTAATGCAGCCGAACCGTGTATTACAATGCCGTTATGTGATGACTTTCAAAGAGAAAAGCAAGAGCGCTCGGAATTAAGTATTATTTTATTCTTTTAAAATGTTTTCCGGATTTCATATTATATAAACATCAAATCCCAGCATGCATTGCGGCTAAAACATCCAATAAGCGAGCTTAAAACCATAGCTGAGGTTCGTCTGTTTCCGGTTATTTTTATTTTGAAATTCAGTTCCTGACGGACGCCAAAAAAGCCCGAGATTATGGAATTAAACCAATAAATAAAAGCAGGGATAATTGTGTGTTATTGGTGAGTAAATAACAGTGTGTTATTTTGAAAAGAATAACAAATTAGAAGGAAAAAAAGATTTAAAAAATACAGATTTCAGTATCCTGAGGCTCTGAGTCCCATTTATTTTCCTCACAGACGGCAACAAAAGTCAGAAATTATACGATTTCAAATAAAAGCAATAACTGTGGCTTGATATTGAGTAAGAACATGTTTTTATGAACCACACAGCTTCCGGTCTTCCTCGACCCGACCGGAGAAAAATACGTGCTGCAGGCAGTAGAAATACATTGCTTTTAAAATCGTGCTGTGCAACACGAAAAAAAGGGGCAAATCGTGTTGGTGAACACGAATCAATAGATTAAAAATCGTGTTGGTGAACACGAAATGCAGTGAGACTGGGTTGGTTCAATAGATGAAAGGCAACTTGAGTTTAATAATTGTGCCAAAAGTACCAGTTTGTGTCTTGGTAATTGCACAAAGCTGTAATAGGCCACAAATAATCACATTTTTCTAAAAACACAGCAGCAAAACCTATTTTATCCACCCAAAAATGAAGGCCCACCTGAAAAAAAATTGCTATTTTTAGCATTAAATAATGTACACTTAAACTGATATAGCTTTTTTGGTGGAGAAAAGAAATGTTGCTTTTGCCCACGTCCTCAGCAGTACATGGCTCTGCTGTGCCGGGGCTCCATATGTTTCTCCACATGACTACTGTAGGTAGTACACTGATTATGGATATATACACCACATACTACCCCACTTCAAAAGACCAGAACTATCCCGTGTGTAGTTTTAGTATTTGAATTACAATGACATTATTCTCAGACTTGCCATAGTTCTTGGTTTGTACCACTGCTGCTCTGCTCTGTACAGCTGAGTACTGGGGACCCACTGGGAGTCATGTGACTGGAGCAGGAGAGTAACACACGTCACACCTGCAGCCATGATGCTCCAGCTCAATGGGGGTCGAGTCTTTCAGCCCCACCTGTAAGAAGAGAAACAAAATAAATACGTATTCAGTTTGCTTTGTATTATTTCTTTTAGGGTAACATTTTGGTTTAATAACATTGTGCTATTTTAAGGAGTAAATAAGTCATATATTTGTTCCTAAATGTTTTCTATACTTACAACTTCTTATACATACTGATATGAATTGATTTACTTTTATACTATGAACGAAGAAAAATGACTCTTTAACAACAGAACAGGAACAAAACACAACTGTGACCTCTGTGCAGCACACACAGACCAGTCAGTCCATTTCTGGGGAGTAGCTACCTTGTGCTAGTTATATTAAAGTTAATGTTTTACTATTGGATGTGTCTAACCTGTCTGAAATGAGCCAAATCCCCAGGAACATGTTGAGCCAGACGGTAACTAAGACAGTAACACTTCATCCTGACCTCACTGTGGGGCCTGTCCTCATGGACCTGTAGCATAACACCCTGACACTAAAATACAAAGTATGTTCATTAAGAATGCACATACTGTCCCTCCTCTGTCTTTCAATGTAGTCAAACTTGTTGAAGAAAAACAATAAGTTTAACGTTACAGAAATAAAAGCTTAATTACTCACCCTCCTAATTGTAGACGTAACTTCACAAGTACAACTTCAAACATTTCTCCCGCTTGCTGCTGGGTGCAGGTGAGAGTAGGTCGACATTTCTGTTTACATCGCTGACATTTGTCACAGGTAAATCTTGTAGGTATATCACAACAAACATGACGTTGTCACACAGCGACAAGCTGGACACTGGATTGACCAAATATTTGCACACTCTTATTTACATTTGACACGTTATTCAAAACCGACAGCCTGTGTGTTGTTTGCAAAACACTGCCACTGAAATACCACACTCAATTATCAAGCCCCTGCACCCAGAATGCACATGTTAAAAGCCATGTAACCAATTAGATCACTTAGAAACCTGAGCTTGAACACTTTGTTGTGCACAACAATGGAGGCCACTTTTGGAGAGAGAGTTAGAGGAAGAGGTAAATGCAATATACTGTATTTTGTCTTCACTACCATACAGTAACTATGTTCATGTCATCTTCACTCTCAGTAAAGTCATTGTGTCTGATACTGTTATGAGTATTGAGAATAAACCTATTTGTGTGTTTCCACATTGCATGTGTTCATTCATAGTCCATATTTACAGCGTGCTACAAATGAAAATGCCTAAAACTTTGACTTGAATGTCTTATTTATTAATCAACTAATGGACAGTGTTTCAATTCAGTTCATGTAACCCTTACACACTCTTTTGAGCGTCGAGTGATTATGGCCTGCATGTCTTTCTGTTCTAACTCAGCTGTCAGCTTCTTACTGTCCTAATGTGCACAATGTAGTGACTGCTTTTTTGTCTTTTGTTTTCTTAGTTATGTTCTCTGTATTTTATATGTTTGTGTTATGTGTAACGTTGCTGCCTTCTTGGCCAGGTCAGCATTGCAAATAAGATTCTATCTCAATGCTACGGTGGCCCTGAAGTGCAAGACACCACAGCATTTCAGAAAACACTACAGCATTTCAGAAAACACCACAGCATTTCACAAAACACTACAGCATTTCAGAAAACGCCACAGTATTTCAGAAAACGCCACAGCATTTCACAAAACACAACAGCATTTCACAAAACACAACAGCATTTCACAAAACGCCATAGCATTTCAGAAAACACAACAGCATTTCAGAAAACACTACAGCATTTCAGAAAACACCACAGCATTTCACATTGGACGGAAATGGTATTCCTTTAGGGAGAACACTTCTTGTTTGTGATTGGATAGAGCCAGCCAGAGAAGCACTGCTGTGATTGGTTGTTTTTGCTGCCAGTCAAGAAATGACGCTTCGTGATTGGTCAACACCCGACAGTGAAATATGTCCCAACACATCAGCCGTTAGCACACACTCAGAGCTCACAGCTCCTCATATCTGTTCAGAAACTGGACACAAGTTAAACATGTACAAACCACAGACTGTCTGTGTCATGGCGAATACAGTCGCTGCTTTATTTATGTCTGTATGACGTTGTTGTGAGTGTGGACGGAGCAGCAACAGGTTAGTTTAGCCTGATGGATCCGATTCCATTCAGAAAACACGCATTTTAAAAGCTTTTCGCCTGCCGTCTTATCTGCAGACTTGTCAAAGCGTTAATTCATGGGTTTTACTAACCGGTATCAGTATGTTGTTACTTCGGCATCACTTTGAAACGTGTATTACAATTAAATCACGGTCAAATATGTTCATTTTGTTGTAGTTGGTATCTCCCATAGAATGTACTTCTCCAGCGCCTCTTGTTTGAATGACAGGAGCAAACACAGCTGACAGCCGCGGTGAAACTCGAGCGATTAGAATATTGGGTGGTCTACCATAGTATTTACATGGAGATAAGCCCCTTAAAAACCATGAATTAATAAAGCATTAATTCTGTGTTTAATTCTGGGGGTGGGCAGTATCTCCATGTAAATCCTATCGGAATCGGATCGATCAGGCTAAACTAACCTGTAGCTGCAGACATACATAAAGCAGCGACTGTATTCGAAATGACATAGACAGTCTGTGTTTTGTATATGTTTAACTTTTGTCCAGTTTCTGAACAGATATGAGGAGCTGTGAGCTCTGAGTGTGTGCTAACAGCTAACGGCTGATGTGTTGGGCCAATCACGCAGCGTCATTTCTTGACTGGCAGCAAAAACAACCAATCACAGCAGTGCTTCTATGGCTGGCTATGTCCAATCACAAACAAGAAGTGTTCTCCCTAAGGAATACCCTTTCCGTCCAATGTGAAATGCTGTGGTGTTTTCTGAAATGCTGCGGCGTTTTGTGAAATGCTGTGGTGTTTTGTGAAATGCTGTGGCGTTTTGTGAAATGCTGTGGCGTTTTGTGAAATGCTGTGGTGTTTTGTGAAATGCTGCGGCGTTTTGTGAAATGCTGTTGTGTTTTGTGAAATGCTGCAGCGTTTTCTGAAATGCTGTAGTGTTTTGTGAAATGCTGTTGTGTTTTGTGAAATGCTGCGGCGTTTTGTGAAATGCTGCGGCGTTTTGTGAAATGCTGCGGCGTTTTGTGAAATGCTATGGCGTTTTGTGAAATGCTGCGGCGTTTTCTGAAATTCTGTGGCGTTCTGTGAAATGCTGTGGTGTCTTGCACTTCAGGGCCACCGTACAAAGCTTTTATCTGGTTAAATATCAAACATCAAATTCATAATGTAGACTAGTTGGACAAATTAACAACTGTTCCATTTACTGTGTGAACTGTTTTAGGGGTCGACTGTATGATATATCGTTCTCCCGCTTGCTGCTGGGTGCAGGTGAAAGTAGGGCGATAGTTCTTATTTTATCTTGCAGGTATGCAACAAACATGACGCTGTCACCAGCAGTGCTTGAATTGGAATGAAAAAGGTGCCAGTACTCTAAAATCAGCAACTTTTTCAAGTGAATTTTATATATACAGCCCACAAACAAGAATTTGGCTACTATAATGCTGGTGGGTTTGTCTCTTTACTACTGTATATTTTAGAAAGGTTCACTGTACTTAACATTTTTTATGATAGGCAGCGGATATGGCTAAAGCTCAGTAAGGTCAATATTAACTGAAAATATAGCAATCAAAGTCTAGATCTTCTGCTGAAGACACATGAAGCAGAGACCTTTCAGGTGAGAGCCCCTCTGGTGGTGTTCAACATTAATGACAAGGAAACAAAGCTCTGGTCAGAAGCATTTTTTATAAAAAGCTTTAACAAAATTAAGTATTTCTGTACATTTTGAATGCAATCTAACTTTCCAACTCAGAAAACGAAAAACGAAAAAGTGCCAAAAGTCTTCTCACATGGCTGAGCTGCTTTGCAATATACTTCACCACTGAAGAATACAAATATGTATAAAGTAAACTATGATGCAATCTAACTTTCCAACTCAGAAAAATGATAAAGAGCATGAACAAAGAACATGTAAAAACAAATGCAAAATTTGCACAATCTAAAATGAGAAACTGTAACTGCAAGTAACAAAGTCTGAGCCATGGTAAAGAGTTACATTGAACACCAAGCTGATCAGATAACTCCCTGGTTGGTCTGAAGTCCTTCTATCTCCAGGATCTGTACAAATCGGCACATTATGCCAAAAGTCTTCTCACTGGGTGAGCTGCTTTGCAATATACTTCACATTGTTAGAAAAGGCTCCAGAAGGCCTTGGGGACATCAGTATCAGGGGCTGGAGCTGGACAGGCTCTTTCATCAGCACTTCTCCTTCCCTTTGCCAGCCAGGACCTCACATACTGTTCCGGATTGAACTGTCCTAGTGATGGTCCATTACATTTAATGAAAACCAGGCTGGAGAGAGAGCATTCCTTTTTGCAGTAAGGATATCGTTCATGCAGCTGAATGCCCGCTCACACTCACTAGTGGAGACAGCGATGGTTCGGACTGCTTTCAGTAGAGGCGCCATGGCAGCAGGTGTACGGGATGCCCTGGTTTCCTTGTATTCGCGAAAGCCCTGAACAGTCTCTCTTCTGTCCACTTTCAGCACTTCGCACAAACGTAGCACCTCTACGTCCCCATACTGTACGTCTAACTCCTCTTCAGGCCAACTTCCAGGATGGATAACTTTCATGTCCTGGATTAGCTGATTGTCCCGGGCCTCCCAGCCATGTAATGCGATTTCTCTTGTGCTGACATGAGAGGAGGTTGTGGAAATTATTCTGTGTCTCAGATTCTCTACCATACTGCGGAAAAACTGACCTGCATGAATCTGTACAAGCCTGCAATTCTCACGCAGGGCAACACCCTTGAAGGACTTCTCAGCTAGAGCTGTATGAACTGTAGTCACGTGTGGGCCAGGCATGGTGACCATGGATTCAAAAACTCGTATTTCTCGAGTTAAGAGCCTATCTGCTGTAGGCAGTGTCATCTCTCTTTTTTGGAGTTGCCGAGAGAGGTCGCTGAGCTCTGTGAGCGCATCGTACATCAGTCCCAGATTGCTGACAAACGTTGCAGATGTGAGCACATCATCCAGGCCCTTGTACTTTGCTCTGTCTCTGGAATCCCTGCTCGTGTCGTTTGCAGCATTTGTGAAGTGATCATGAAGCACTCGGTAGTTTTCCCAGACTGCTCTGACGCTCCTTTCACTTGAAGCCACCCAGCGGATGGACAAAACACGCCCTATCACCAGGAGACGCTGTCCGACTGCTTGCGCACACTGCGCTAACTGCCTCTGATTTTTGGGGGAGGCATGGAACAAGGAATAGAGTTTGTCAAAAAAGATCTGGAAATGATTGAGCCCTGAGACCTCCTTGACCACATCCCCAACTGCCAGCTCTAGACGATGATTGGAGCAGTGCCACACAAACAGGCTTGGGAATTTACTACACAACTGTTCTCTTCCCTAGCATGACTGAAGCCCCATCACATGCAAAAGAAACGAAACACTGACCTAAAAAGTCCTCGTTAAAATCTCTTCCAAGACACTCCATTAACGCCTTTGTGATGTCATCAGCCGTTGTTCCATCCAACTCGATCAGCTCCCAAAAAAAACGTTTCGGGCTCAGCATCAGCTAATGCTGAGCGTAGACACACAACAAGCACCGTTTTACCACTAATAGTGGTAGATTCATCGACCAAAACACAGAGTTTTCTTTGGTTTTCTGTAATGTCTTTTGCCATTTTTTTCTTCAGCTCATGAGCTATGTGGTCGATGATTTCGCCACAGGTTTTATTGGAGTGCAAAACCCTGCCCACGTTCAGCCCATTCAGTTTCTGTACATTCAAATCAATTGGCATGTCTGTGAATGGCCGGCTATGTTTGCCAATTTTATATGCCGTTCGAAAAACTCTGATAGTGGTGTCTAATTCAGATGTATGCATAGACTGCACTTGATGTTGAATAGTTTCACGTGAAGCAGATGTAAGGATGTCAGCAGCTTTTACATGGGCTTGTGATTCTTTATGTTCTTTGATTTTTTTTCTCAGGCTAGCTTGTTGTTTGCCCTTGTCAACACCGAAATGAGACACTGCACACTCACCCCATTCAGTTGACAGTTTCAGTCCTTGTCCAGTGTGTATTCCCAAAGATTTGACATCTCTGCATATCCGACATCCTAGCTTCTTATCTTTAAGAAGGAGCCATGCATTGGTCTTGCAAAAATATTGCACCTGGTCCGTTGTCCAGCAGTCAGGTGCATCGCTTTGCCCGGTGTTGGTGGTGGCAGTTGCGCCAGCAGCAGCTAACGTTAGAGGCTCTGGAGGAGGCGGCGGAGCTAGTGCTAATGCACTAGAACTTGGAGCAGGAGGATCAACCAAAGAAAGCTCCCCATCAGACACAATTTCCAACACAGGCACAGCATTCTCTGTATTTGAAGTTTCTTCCGGCGACAACCGCTGTCTTTTTGCACTTTTATTAATCCAAGCTAACATTTTAGAAATGCTAATTTGTGACGTGACTTGCTTTCCTTCTCTCGGGGGCGTGCCTGCTCTGTTCTATCACTCTACATAGCCACCCACTGGGTGGGAGTTGCACTGCATAAACACAACACATCTAGGTATGTAAATTGTAAAGCATTAAAACATGGTTTTACTAACAGTTTTCAGTATGTTGTTACTTCGGCATTATTATTATTATTATTTTGAAACGTGTATTACTATTAAATCACGGTCAAATAGGTTAATTTTGACATAGTCGTTTCCACCACAGTATTTACATGGAGAAGATAAGCCCCGCCCCCTCTCCAGCACGTTCTGTTTGAATGACAGGAGTAAACAGCTGACAGCCGCTGTGAAACTCCAGCGGTTAGAGCGATGAGAATGTCCGTTCGGCACCTCATGACGCATCTACTGAGTACCGGGCGGCTGTATATATATATATGGATGTATAATAAGAACGGCGGGAGAGTGTTGAGTACTGGCACGGTGCATGAGTACCGGAGTACCGCCAGCATGCCGGTACTGAGCAAGAAGTGCCGGTGTTGCAGTATAACGTGAGTCATGACAACTGGTGACATTCTATTATTTTCGTCATAGGAATCCGGGGCGTGTACATTGAGGACCCATTGTTGACTTACCATGTCGATCGCCTCGTTTGTCGTTTACGTTCATCTTTTGCTATATCTGCCTTCCTAAGATCACTTTGATGCACATTCAGTACTCGTATGTGAGGTTGTGGGTGAGAGGTGGATATCGTGACGCTTACAGGGAGGTATCGAACATTACAAAGTAGGTGCCTGTTCAAAATATTGCAAACTTGAATAAATCATTTAAATTATATATTTGTGTCCGACTTTCATTTGTACATCGTTATTAATGTGATCTATAGTAGCTTTGATAGCTGTCCATACCTTCAGACAGCCTAAAAGTAAAACACAAGTCGTTTATTCACAGCCCGAACGCTCATCGACATGACTGGATCACTCATGACAAGTTGTGATCAGCTCCGATTAAATTGTGATATAAATGCTGTAGCTATTCTCCAGGGAGCCCGTTTTTTTAATGAAATACCTGTATCCCTCTCATCACAACAAGACTCTACACTGTGCAGGAAAAACAATTACATACATGAAAATAACCTTGATGCATGGGAATGAATCACACAAACTATCTTCCGTGGCTATACTGATGTCACAGTAACGGTCAACCACAGAAACGTAAGTCTAGCGGGACACAAGTTGAATACATATAAAACATTTGTACATCGTTCTTAATGTGATGTATAGTAGCTTTGATAGCTGTCCATACCTTCAGACAGCCTCAAAGTAAAACACAAGTTGTTTATTCACAGCCCGAAAGCAGCATGTAATTGTTTTTCCTGCACAGTGTAGAGTCTTGTTGTGATGAGAGGGATACAGGTATTTCATTAAAAAAACGTGCTCCCTGGAGAATAGCTACAGCATTTATATCACAATTTATTCGGAGCTGATCACAACCTGTCATGAGTGATCCAGTCATGTCGATGAGCGTTCGGGCTGTGAATAAACGACTTGTGTTTTACTTTTAGGCTGTCTGAAGGTATGGACAGCTATCAAAGCTACTATAGATCACATTAATAACGATGTACAAATGAAAGTCGGACACAAATATATAATTTAAATGATTTATTCAAGTTTGCAATATTTTGAACAGGCATCCACACAGTCACCTACTTTGTAATGTTCGATACCTCCCTGTAAGCGTCACGATATCCACCTCTCACCCACAACCTCACATACGAGTACTGAATGTGCATCAAAGTGATCTTAGGAAGGCAGATATAGCAAAAGATGAACGTAAACGACAAACGAGGCGATCGACATGGTAAGTCAACAATGGGTCCTCAATGTACACGCCCCCGATTCCTATGACGAAAATAATAGAATGTCGCCAGTTGTCATGACTCACGTTATACTGCAACACCGGTACTCCATGGGTCAGAACCAGAAGTGCCGGTACTGCGTACCGGTGAGTACCGGCCCAATTCCAGCACTGCTTGCTACAAATGTAAATATGAAAAGGTTCAACAACGCACGCACACATAATCTCGGCTCGCGCAGCACGCCGCTCACAGGCATAGATTGCGCAATAATGTATTGCGCGCCTTGGAGGTGCAGTGCAGGCATATTGTCATTCAAGAGATTCGTAGTTCTTTTGGAAAACATGCTTTTCTTTTGGCCTATTTACCTCGTTAACGTAAATAATACTCATTACATTGACACATGCATTATTTTTGATTAAAATAATGGTTGTTAGTAATGTATTAGCGACCCCCGCAGATGTATGTATTCACTGCGTCCGTGGGAGCTCAGACCATAGACAGGCTCAGACCCCTTGGTAGTGTACTCAATACAACGTGGAGCCAGTTTATCACCATTGGCCATTTTATACTTTACACTTCAGAGATAAATATTGCTATTTTAACTTCACTACGTTAGATAAGAGCTTCTGGTTTTTCAAGTTAGGATTTGAAATGCAAAAAATATGATCAGATTATAAATATGATCCATAGTTTGATTAAACTACCAAAAGCATGGGATGTATTGTGAATTGATTAATTAAGGGTCCACCTTTTACAGTTTTATAGCTACATTGAGATAAATTATTTGAATACTTCAAACACACATTCAATCAGGCTATACAAACACCTACCAAAATAATCCAAAAATTATAATGTGCTGTGACAAAAAAAGGTTGTTGTCCATGAATGAGTGTCAATATACCTTCTTTACAGAAATAAAGGTTGTCATTTCAACATAATATTATAACCAAAGAACAAATATTG
Source organism: Gymnodraco acuticeps (assembly GCF_902827175.1). Lineage (NCBI taxonomy): Eukaryota > Metazoa > Chordata > Actinopteri > Perciformes > Bathydraconidae > Gymnodraco > Gymnodraco acuticeps. The sequence continues at coordinate 1,882,127 of NW_022990016.1, forward strand.
GAAAATAATTATTGCAGCTTTATTACATTTTTTTTAAAGACGCTACAACATTCTGAGGTGATCTTAAGTGATAAAAACTGTTAACCCTGGATGTGATAATAAATAGTATGCTTGTTGTTTATGGGTAGTATATAGCTTTGTGCACTACATTCCACAATTCCTAAGCCGAGCACAGAGTGGATATTTAGAAAGGAAACAGGATATGCTGTGCCTGATATTTAAGTCAGAAGAGGTAGAAACCTACTGTGTTTCATCCTAAAATGATTGCTTTGAAGCTACTAATATGCTCCTAACCTACATCACAATAGTTGCCTTTACACAGGGAGGAAAATGTTAAATATCATAACAAAGTGAAGTATAAAAACAAGTGAGTTACATTCACAGTAAGTTGTTGTTTTCAAGCCTATCCTCGGATCAGTCTTGATGAACAAAGGAAACTAAGTGCACCGTTATATGAGATTTGGGTCAGTTATCAAGATAAGTGCAGGGACAAAGTCTCAAGAGGGAGCAATGCATCTCGAGTTTGCAATCAGTGCCAAATGAGTCAGTAGTAGTGTACAGTGTTTGTTAGGTGAAGACCCTCAGACAGTTTCCTTCAGACATTTTACTACTGATTTGTTGTCTGCAGCCTCCTGGGGGGGGGACTGTGCTGTTTTGCTGGGTGATGCTGGTGAGGAGGGCTGTGGGGTTTCTGTTCTATCACTGATGCCCTCCTCAGCCTCCTCCTCCCTCTGCTGCACCGACGAGAGGTACTGCTCCAGCAGGCTGCAGTCTGCGCTGTCCACACCACCGCTACAAACAGAGCTCAGTGCTCGCACCGTCTTCAGAGAGACTGCTGTCCCGCTGCTCAGGAAGCTGTCCTCCTGCGCTGCCAGCTGATCACTCGTTGACTGGAAGCCGGAGTCTGGGAACGAGGCCCCTGTGCTGGGTGGGATGGCCGTGCTGGATGCAACAGGCGGGACACACAGTCCAGGAGCTGAGATGTGAGCGGGGGTGATGGCCTGACTGATGCTGGACAGCTGCTGCTCCACAGACTGCTTCCACTGCTGCATGGACTGGAGCTAAAGGGGAAACACAGGGACAGTGTTAAACTAACTAAACATGTACTAAGTTCAATCATTTATTTGAAACATGATAAAACTACATTAAATCATTAACATAGCCGTTTAAGCAAGACCGGTAGCAAAATTTAAAATGACTTTAAACCACTGACTTGTTTCCACAGGAACTTGACAGCTTCCTCCTGAACCAGCCTTTGTAAGCGCTCTTCTTCATACTGCTGCTGCACTCTGCAAACAAATAACATTGTTACCTTTAAGTAGCCTTCAAGAAGTGAATATGTATTTATATATAATAAACACAATCATGGGCAGTACTTGTTAAACCATCTCCTGCCATAAGATAATAACAATGCTGGTCAGTCGCTTACCCGTCTAACTTTCCAGACAGGGAGACGATGTGGTCTTGCATCCTGCGCAGGCGGATTTCATTACGCACCTCCCTGGCCATGGGGTGATAACAGCGAGTGTGCTGTCCCCTCCACCATGACTGGATTTTAACTGCTGCTTCCGTCACATTTGATTTATTGGCACAAATACCGACTTCTTCCTGCTCTGTGTTTTCTTTTGTCTCTGCTCTACCAAAGTCAAAGGATGTTTCCAGATTATTTTGTGGTGTGCTTACTCTGACCCCCAGTGATCCACATGTAGTGGCTGCACCAGATATAAGTTCCCCTTCAAGGCCGCTCTCTTGCACATCCACTGGGGGGGCCTGATGTGTCTTGTTTGTGTTGTGCTTTTTGGGCTGTGCTGGCCACTTTGGAGCAAGGGAGTCCAGTTCAAATGTCTGTGTCTCGTCCTCGCTGTCAGAGTGGGTTGTTTGTGGCTCCACATCAGATGTGAATGGGAGAAAGGTGGACTCAGAGGAAAGCATGCTGCTGTTGAGTTTCTCCTCATCTGTCTGCACATCCTCTAAGTAGATGTGCTCCTCTTTGGGCCTTGGGCTGCGAACTACAGGCAATGATTGGTGTGAAGAATCACAGCTCATCCAGGTGTTAAACTGCACCACTGGCTCTGTTCAAAAGAAGACGTACCATCAGTTAAAACTCATGCAGAAAGTTTTACATCACAATTATTTGTAAAGAAGAACGATAAAAAAAAAAGAAGCAAGCTTCAGACATTCATCAAACCAATGGACGGACAAATACCGCATTTCCATTGCATGATTTGACATGTGTCTATTTTTTAGTTGTCCATTAGCAAACGTTGTAGATAGCACCTGGTGCTTTTTTAAGTACAACCATGGTGCACTCTCACTAGCACCTCACTGAAAGTCCTACAAAAAACAGCCGTTTTCAAATAGCCACGCTACCTTCAAAAACTCGAAAACAGATTTAGCTGGTTAAAGGATTAATGTCAGTTTTATGTGGCGTTGCTATGACAATCAGCTGAGAATCATGTCTACACTAAGGGTGTTCTCTCCACTGTGGAAAAGGGAGTAAAGTCTAGTCCTAAAACGCTGTAAAAACACTGCGACATAAGCCCTCTCACCTGTCTCCAAGACTGATGGCGCAGCAGCTGGTGCCGGTGCATCGATCTGTTTCACCTCTCTGGCTCCCCCCTGTGGGACGGGATGTGAAGGACTGTGCCTCTCCACGTCTAGCTGAGTTGGACGAGGAAGGCTAGAGCAGCCTCCTCGGGTCTCCTCCATCAGCTGCCTTTGGTGAAACCTGAGAGGCAGAGGAAATGTTAAAGCAAACATGAGGTCATTGTAAGTAAATAGGTTCTATTAACAATGATGTATGGCAGGGTTTTTGTGACCCTAAAGTAAGGATTTTCTTCTCTGTGCAGTTTTTGTAGCTTTATATCGTGAAGCAGTAATGCCCTTTATAGATTTATACCTCTGCTTACTGAGGATCTTCTCCAGTTTGGCGTCTTCTGCCGTCTCCAGTGCCGGTGATGATGTCAGAGGGCAAACAGTGGCCAGGTATTGAACCAGCTGAACATGCTGACCTGGTCGATATGAACGTCCTTTTCCCTGACTGTAGAGCCACTCTGCTTTGAGACTGTAATCATGACATGTATACACCATAAGTAAGAGATTCAAATGTCAGTATACAGTACCCCTGTGTTCATCTTGTCTTCAACAGGCATATTGTAACAACAAAGGATTGTACACACCCTTCTTTCTGTGACACCACATAGCCATCCAGGACCTTCAGGCTCAGACACCAACTCATAACATATGGCCGATAATCAAAACCCGGCAATGATGGGGTTGCCATGACACAAGGGTTGCTCATAATGGAAAGCTGCTCCAGTTCATGGAGAGGTGCAAGGTACGATGCCTATGGAAAAATCAAAGAAAAGTCGGTAAGGGATAATTCGCTTCTATATCATTTAAAAGGAGATTAGTGCTGAACATGTAAGAGAACAATTACTTCGTTAAGATCCCTTATCTCATTTTCTGCCAGCGAAAGAATGGATAATTGGGCAGGTAGATGAACGGGCACAGTCCGTAGTGTTGTAATGCTGTTTCCATGGAGTAATAGTGTCTGCAAAATGGACAGGAAATGTATCAAAGAATACATTTGTTTTCAGAAAAGAATAGCACTGATCTGTGATTTAGTTTGTTTAATGCTCACTTTTAAACTCAGAGACCCCAGCGCTCACCTTTAATGCCACCAGTTTAGTCACATCACCAATGGTAGATATGTTATTGTCAGACAGATCCAGATGTTGAAGAGAAACACAGTTGTTGAGTTGCTCAATGACCTGTGTAAAAGGGTGTACAGTCAGTTCAAATATGTAATAACTAGGGATGCACCGAATATTCGGCCACCGAAAATTATCGGCCGAAAATGGTTAAAAAGGCCCTTTCGGCCGAAGCACCGAAAAAATATCACCGAATGTCAGAACAGGCTTACGTTGGTAACCTAACGTTGTGATGACGTAATAAAGACGCGGCGACCATGCTCGCGGCTGGCTCACAGGGGGGGGAACATTGACCTTTGTCATCGAGATTGCCCTGAGCCTTTAACAAATCGTATTAAATAATCTGATGACAGACTGTAAACAGAATAGCTGAAATTTTAACAAAATAAATAACTCAGTTTCCTCTAATCATTAACCCATGTTTGTATCATGTAGTTAACTCCGTGTGTTGCTGCTAGCATACATAACACCTGACGTGGAAACGTTACTCGTGATGGAGCTACAGAGCTGCTAGAAAGACAGTCGAACCCGGTACATTCCTCCGTCTGCATGCGGTGCACTTTTGCTAAATGTTTAGACAAATTGCTCGTGCTTACATGCTAAACTCTTATTGCACTTATGGTAACAAGTATTCTCCACATCGAGACGGGTAAAGTTTAACCACACCTCGGAGCGCGTTCTCTCCGCCATCTCCGCAGTGTGCTCCGCTGCATGTAGCAGCTGCGTGTGTGTAAACTGCCCCGCCCCCTCGCACACAGACGGGGGAGAGAGATCTCGTCTGATCGAAAATACATCATAGACGCATTTGTTGTCTTTGCATATTAGAAACGAGTTGGCGACACTAAGACTGCGATATAATGTTTTTTAGCAATAATACATGACATATATAAATGTACTGTATGCATTCAAAAGTGCTGAATAAATGTTTTATGGACCCATAATAGTGATTATTATTTAAGTTAAGTTTTGCCATAATCATGTCTATTTCCATAATCAGAACAACATTGGTAAAAAATGTATACATTATATATATATATATTAATCATTTTCGGCCTTTCGGCATTCGGTTTTCGGCCAACTGTTTCCTATTTTCGGTATCGGTTTCGGCCAAGAATTTCCCATTCGGTGCACCCCTAGTAATAACCCATAAGCTGAAACTAATTGTTCGATCTATGAAATGACATTATTGTGAATACATTAGATGCAGTATCTATCACTCGGTCTCACTCACCTTAATATTGTTCCCAGACAGGTTTAGCCATTTAAGGTTTGGCATGTCTCTTAGCCCCTCGATATATCCAATACTGTTATTTGGAAGATTGAGGACTGTCAACTCTGTTAGCCGAGACACACCCATCATTCTCACCAGGCGATTACTGGCTACAGATAGCTAAAGGGGAAAATAAAAATATGTTACAAAAGGCATTCTATCAAAAACATTTACTTATATTTATCCACCGAGTCATCAGTAAGTTCACTTTAAGCTTGTAAATGAAGATAGTAAAACCAAGCAAAGGGTTTTAAAGTGTACCTGCTGAAGGCCAGGACTCTTTTCCAGATAGTCCAGTTTCATTATTTGGTTACGGTCCAGGATGAGAGTGTGAGTGTCCTCGGAGCAGATTAAATCAGGATCCAGCTTTTGCATACCGCGTGCTGAAAGATCCACCACAGGTCCTTGTAGGAGCAAATAAGGTGGAGATTAGACATACTGAGACACCACAACAACTTTTATTTTGCTAATCCCTTTTGGCTACAAAACACACAGCATTACATTCAGATTAGACTCCACTTTCCTTCTTCGGAGTGCAGGTACTTGAGCATCCAAATGCTGTGGAGATGCATGTTAGCTAAGATAACTTGTGTTTAGTTTCTATTTTATTTTGTTGTTAATTCATGTGCAATGCCTTGTTTAGAAGCTAACAAAACAGCTTCCCAAATTGGGAGAAACAAAGTAAATCTCATCAAATCTAATATACAGTATGTACAGTAAACAATTGCAGCAGTTACAGCAGGTAGTTCAAGTAAAAGTATAAACTATATAGTGCAGAATGTAAGTACGAGCAATACAAACAGTAGACATTTTAGAATGACAAGTATGGCAAAGATAAGTCATTATTTCGTCTTTCACTATTTAGCTAACGTTACCTAGACAACTTGCAGAACATTAGCACAACACAGTGAGTTAGCCTGATATTATTGCTTTGTTAATCTTTCCTACAAGATTATATGTAAATCTGTCAATAGAGGATTGACACATGCTGTTTTGATCAGCAGCATCAGATACAACGTTAGTAACGTTAGCTTACTGCAGTGCAGGAATCTGTGGAGATACATGCTAGCTAAGCTAACGTTGGGTTGCTAATAATAAACCTTCTCACAAGGGCTAGCGTTACACACAAAAAATAACCATCGCTTTTTGTCTGGCGAAACCAATAACATAGCCACTTACCAGCATTTGTGTCGATTTGTAAATCTGATACCCCCATCCTGTCGCATCAGGCAACACCGAATGTTATCTAAAAACTATACCAGCTACTACAGTCTGGTGTGAAAGACAAGAGGCGTCTGTCGCTTGTCAAACGGTTCAAACCAAGGAGGTTAGGGGAATTGTAGTCCAGACAAGACACATCGCTCGTTTGGAGTGTGGGCTCTGTCGCTTGAGAAGACTACACACATCGTCATTTCCTACCGCCAACAAGGTAGTATCGAACACAGAAAAAATAATAACTATTATGACCAAAAACGCCCACGAATTGATGGTGGATATTTAATTGAATGTACATTTAATATTTTTCTAAAATAGAATAAATTAATCAAACGAGAAATCTCAACCGCTAGGCAACCGTCAGATTGTGACGTAATCCCTGCGTAAACCGTGTGATGATTAGCTAACGTATTCATTTTATTTATTTTTTAAGTAGAAAGCAAATCATTATCAACATGTGTATATAATGTATTCATTATGAACGACACGTCAACTGACTAAAATAAATATTTACCGTTTATTAGTTCATAAATACCAATTCTCATTCTTTCCAATTCCGTTTCCGTCGCCGTCATCTTTCTTTCCGGTTTTGTGCCCTCTCGTAGCCATCATGAAGTGAGTGTACAGAATACTATCAAATGCCATCTCAACGTTTAAATAAACGTTATAACGCTTTTATATACATTATGCCTTACGGTGTACCCTTTTCTTTTAGTGATGCCTTGTATTTCTTGTTTTCAGGGTCGAGTTGTGCAGTTTCAGCGGGTATAAAATATATCCTGGCCATGGCCGCCGATACGCCAGGATAGATGGAAAGGTACGTTAACCATTCAACACGAAACCGGTTTCTAGCTGCCTTGCCATAGATACGGTGTGAAGTAAAATTCGTCGCATTCGAACTTTTATTTTTGCTGTCTTTGTCGCCCAATATGAGAGTTTATAACCTAGCAACACTGCCTGGAGTATAGTAGGCCCAGTCGGCTACATTGAGTGCTATGAAACATGCTAGCTTTAGCTGCTAGCGTTAACTGATGGCGCTACAGCATAGTAACATAACAATGTACTAATTCTGTTAATGTGCCGCTTTTTTGTCGGTCTGAGGCGGCTGTGTTGTTATTGTGTTCATTCAGAACAGTTGTAGAGCTTGGAAATGTTGATAACATAAGACAGTGTCATACATTTCCTTGCTATCCAACCTGTCACTACTTGCATGTTGTATGCAACACAGGGATTTTAATTTGGCTTTACAAAACCATATTGATTGATCTGATGAGCAGTCTCATTTACTCGTCAGTTTGGCTGAGGGTGAACGGTGTGCACGGTGTCGATCTGTGTCATGTGCTGTTGCCTGACTGCGTTTTGCAGGCTGGGCAGCAGTGCTCACTCCACACCTGCAGCCATAGAGCAACAGGAGGTCATAGTACTGGTCCTTGACGTCTTAAATGACATTTCTCCATTGGCCAGCCTCCAAATTCTCCTACACGCTACATCATTCTCAACTCAGACTGTATTATGTGCCGTCTGATTCAATGGCACATTGGGTCTCTACAACGTGCTTAGACGTATGTTAAATGCAATTCCAACCTTTTAAAATTCTAGTCTAAACATGCAAGTGTTGGACACTTTCTCATTGCCTTGAGGATCTGAAGCAACTCCTAACTACCTTAGCCATCAAAAAGAAATACAAACTATCTGCAAAGAGGTAGACTGCAGTTTATGATCAGAAAGTTTTGTGGTTTGTGCCCAATATGCAAGTTTATAACCTAGCAACAGTGCCTGGAGTAGGCCCAGTCAGCTACATTGAGTGCTATGAAACATGCTAACATAACAATGTACTAATTCTATTAATGTGCTGCTTTTTTGTAGGTCTGACACTGCTGTGTTGTGTTCATTCAGAACAGTTGTAGAGCTTGGAAATGTTAACTTAAAACAGTGTCATATATTGCCTTGCTATCCAACCTGTCACTATGGTATCAGTATGTTAAGTGAATTGCAGCACTATGTACTATACACCCAGGAAATTATTATATCATGTTCTCAAAGCATCTTTCATACAAGAAATGCACTTCTTAGTGCTTGACAAAAAGGAAATGGCATGCACAGCATGCTTCATATGAATATAATATACAATTGACCTTTAAACTGTATGAGAGTGCCAACATTAAATAATATTTATGATCAGAAATCCTTTATTAGTGGGGAATTCTTATACATACATAATTGCTATAAATGAGTTGATGTGCTCTCAAAGCAGCCTCCACTAAAATGACTGGCATGTGTGCTACTTTCTACCAACAATCCTTTCACAATGTCAAATGTTGTAGATGTTAATGTTTGATCTGTGATTAGTGCTTTGAAAGGATGATCCATGTCTGAAATCTCACTTCATTGCACATTCTAAAGTAAACCTGTCTATAGGGATTTATAAACTGGTGGTCTAAAAATGTTACTTTTGTTCCTGTTCTCGTTAGGTGTTTCAGTTTCTGAATGGCAAATGTGAGGCTGCGTTCCTGGCCAAGAGGAATCCCAGACAGATCAACTGGACTGTGCTGTACAGACGCAAGCACAAGAAGGGCCAGTCTGTAAGTAACAGGCTTCACTGTTTCCAGTACCTGGTGGGATTTAAAGCTCTAATGCTGCACTGTTGGATGAACAAGTTATAGTCTGGTGCAGATATTTGGCTGGTTACTTATTCTTTTATCAGTTTCAAAAGGCACTACTTGCATGTCCTCATGTTGTGTAACACATAGGGATTTTAATTTGGCTTTACAAAACCATATTGATTGATCTGATGATCAGTCTCATTTACTCGTCAGTTTGGCTGAGGGTGAACGGTGTGCACGGTGTCGATCTGTGTCATGTGCTGTTGCCTGACTGCGTTTTGCAGGCTGGGCAGCAGTGCTCACTCCACACCTGCAGCCATAGAGCAACAGGAGGTCATAGTACTGGTCCTTGACGTCTTAAATGACATTTCTCCATTGGCCAGCCTCCAAATTCTCCTACACGCTACATCATTCTCAACTCAGACTGTATTATGTGCCGTCTGATTCAATGACACATTGGGTCTCTACAACGTGCTTAGACGTATGTTAAATGACGCTACTTTGAAAAATAGTGAATTCCAACATTTAAAAGTATAGTCTAGACATGCAAGTGTTGGTAACTTTCTGCAAAGTCTGCAGTTTATGATCAGAACGTTTCGTGGTTCAGTTCACAGCTTTTGCCTCCATCGGGTAGCAGGTTTACTGATTCAACGCAGCATGTTTTATGTAAACTACTCGTTATGTAGGGTCCTTTTTAGGTGGTTCAGTGAACAGAAGTAGGGCATGTTGGTAATGTTGGTTTTTGTCATAATGTGTTAACAGGAAGAGATCGCAAAGAAGCGTACCCGTCGTGCAGTGAAGTTCCAGAGGGCCATCACTGGGGCCTCCCTGGCCGAGATCATGGCCAAGAGGAACCAGAAGCCAGAGGTCCGCAAGGCCCAGAGGGAGCAGGCCATCAGGTGAGGACACAAACATGCTTTTATCTAAGATGAATGCAGTTTCTTGGTTGCTCTTGAATCAGGCTGAATAACTTAAACATGAAGGGTTCATCACTTTAGCAGGACAGATATCACAAAGTTATAATTGTGGAATTTGAGTCAACTTTTGTCGGCCATCTCGTGGTAATCTGTCCCTGCTAGCCCTGCAAACAGCTGTCATTTTGCAACCTTTTAAAGGACACTTTATGCTAAGAACCTCACATTATATAAATTCTGAAGAGGTCAGTTAAACTCTGTAGGTTGTAGCATTTAAATTGATTAATGTCATCAATCTTTCAAGTGGATGAGGGAAAAAAAGAATTGCTCTTAGAATGTGTTTTTATTTTTTAAGAAACAATATTGGCTCTTTGTTTTGTTTTGTTGGTTATTTCTGTAGCATTACTTAAAGCACATTTTGTTTTAGCTTGAAACGCTCTTCTGGAATCACTTGTCAATTAAGTACAATGGTGTCTAGGAAATTACCAGCATCAAAACCTGACAACAAAAACATCTCTGCCTTATTTTGGAACTATTGACAGAACTTGTTTGTTTTCGACAATGCGTTGTTATTGCTGTGATTGGATTTCTCTAGTTGGATCTATTTTCAGCAATCTTGTCAAATATTAAGATTACATGATGACAGAAGATGGTATGCAAATATTCTCCTTGTTCAGTTTGGCTGATTGTTTCTCTTGTTTCTATCAGGGCTGCCAAGGAGGTGAAGAAGGCAAAGGCAGCAACAAAGAAGCCTGCTGCCGCCAGTGCAAAGGTAAGATCTGAAGCCATACAGATAGAGCTGTTTTTAGTTGTATCCCTTCATCAATAAATGTTGGATGCTATGTTTCAAAGTTATGAATCACAGAGTTAAGATATTGTTTGCCTGCTCCCTAGTATTCACTTGATTATTGAGCAACCTTATGTTTTATGAGGATTTGTAACTATTTTCTGTATTTCTTTCTGTAGTCGGCTGCCAAGACTGCACAGAAGCCCAAGGTCGCCAAGACGATGAAGATCAACGCACCCCGTGTCGGTGGAAAACGCTAAACCCGTTTAATTTGCGTTGTGAATAAAACATTTTTGTTTAACCAACATATTTGTGATTTTTCTTTTATCAAAAATCCTGGCTTTACCTATGAGACAATTGTGAAATTAAAAGTTGTAATGTTAAACACCAAAGTATGTACAGGACAGATCTCAGAACAGAATTTTCCTTTCTTGCTAAACGTAGTCTTGGGGAAGAAAATCATGACATGTATAGGGACAAAGGGGTTATGAGGTCATCAAGCTCCACCGAACCTTAATCTGCCTATTTTAATCCAATAATGATCCCTCTGCTGTATGCCGGTATCAAACCACTGAATTCAACTGATGCTTAAGAGTCCCCAAGCGACTACAATTTTACATATACTGTAATTGGGAAGACCAGAAAATTCTTAAAGCAATAAGTTTGTCATTTAGCGAAGATTTAGATCAGGGGTGGGGAACCTTTTTTTTCTCAAGGGCCATTTCAATTTTTACAATATCCTCAGAGGGCCGTACAAATTATTGACCTCTGCTTAAAAAAACTAAAATCACAGCCCATTCATTTCATTCTGTGCAAAGAAAAAGCAACCTCTTAATCCAGATATCTCACCATGACTCATGCATGCACGGTGTGGCGTGACCACCAAAACAGAAAGATGCATACAAGATGTGTGCAAATGTATTTAGTTTCCTATCCATGTGGACATGATTTAAGTGAGGGGGGGGGGGGGGGGGCCCTAACCTCCTCTAGGGGGGTCCGGGAGACATGCTCCCCCGGGAAGATTTGTTTTTAAATGTTGACGTTAAAAGCATCAATCTGGTGCACTTTGAGAGCAACATGAAGAGATCTATGGATACATCTCTCAACACCCATATGAAACAGAACTGGAAGCAGATTTATTTTTCCTTATGAATATTTGGCAAATTACTCTCCTTTCAAACTTTATTCTTCTTTATTAATAACAACTTTTTTTTACTGTCATAGTATTTTATACCTGTTTACTTTATTCTCTTATTTTTTGATAACTATAATGATCATATAAAGATGTGCCTCTACCTCACTGGTTGTAGAAAAAGCTTCTTATATTCGTTAGCATAGCTAGCTAACCAGATGCTAATAACAACAAAGTTATTGACTGTATGGTCAGAATGACAGATGATCAGATCGCCACTGGGCTTTCAACTAAAGACACTGACACGCAGAAACTGCGGCATGTGTACGGCTCCTTATCGGTACTGCAATTTCTGAAGTGCCGGAGTGGCGTTCTGGTGCTCTCCGTCAGAACTGCACCCCTGTCAGACGAGACGGGTCGAGACATATACCACGTTAGGCTCGTGTTGTGTTCAAGGACCCTGACCATGGCCAGGAAAAACAGGTACTCACTTGTTTAATTTTTTGCGGACTAGATTTCTTACATTTTTTTCTTTTTTGCGTGTGTTTATAAATTACCTCGAGGGCCGTACCAAATTGTCTCGCGGGCCGTATGCGGCCCGGAGGTTCCCCACCCCTGATTTAGATGTATGCGGTACTTTAGCTGCTGGGAATAATCTACATCAGGGGTGGGGAACCTCCGGCCCCCGGGCCGCATACGGCCCACGAGACCTTCGCTACGGCCCTCGAGGTAATTTATAAACACACGCAAAAAAGAAAAAAAATTAAAGAAATCGAGACCGCAAAAAAATTAAACAAGCGAGTGCCTGTTTTTCCTGGCCAAGGTCAGGGTCCTTGAACACATCATGAGCCTAACGTGTCATCACCATCACGTGGTATATGTCTCGTCTGACAGGGGTGCAGTTCTGAAGGAGAGCACCAGAACCAAGCCCCCAGGAAGTGCGCCGGACTCAGATGAAAATATTCGTGCTGGCCAAACGGCGGTACTACACTTCCGTTTGGTTGCCAGGCCCGGAAACACTTTTTCCCATTGATTTACATGGGGAAAGAGTGGTCTGTAACTCGTTGGATAATTTTTAACTAAATAAACTACCCAGTATGAACACTTGTATAGCCCTTATTAAAAACATCCGTTCCTCAAGTTGTAAAACATTTGCTAATAACGTTATTCTGAGAGTTATTTCCCTCTGCATTATGAACGCGCATCTAATCCACGGGACCGCGCCGCCCGGCACGTTCATGTTACGTGTCCCGACCAATCAGAGCACACTGTGCTCATAGGAAGGGTGGGGCTGGAGCTATTGGAGCTCCAACGAGCCGTTAAAGGCAGAGAGTGAAATTCAGTGAATACACGTAGTTTACAGAGATGCTGTATGAGGAACCAATGTGAGTTGCGTTTATCTTTACCCATGGATGCACAATGGGAACGGATCCATATCGTCTTACTGCCATCCCACGGAGCTGTAATAATGGATATATTGCACATGTTTGCTGTAATTCATTGTCATACTACATGGGCTGTATGATTAAATCTTGTACCGTAAATGTTGTATTAAATAGAGTTAATATTACCGACATTATTAACGTCCCTGTAGCTTCGTATTGCACTGGGAAGCGTATTGCACTGTATATAAATATATATATATATATATATATACAGTGCAGTAATAATTTCATGCTAAATGAGGCTCTTGTGGTGACCACCTATTAATACACTGGGACATAATTCATACATGGAACTACAGTTGGGGCTATTGTTTCCACACGGACATATATGTGTTGTTATCTATATATGTTGTGTGCCCTCCTGGCTCTTTCTCTTGTCGTCCCGGGCTGCGACCCAACAACATCTACATTTCTGCTGCTCATTAAAGCAAGCTTTGTACCTCCATTGCACCGCCTCCGACTCCCTATCTCTCGGCACTACATTGGTGACCCTGACAGCGTCTTGGGAAGTTTCCGAGACGGACCCGAACACGGCAAAGGAAACTCAGGTTTCTTTCTCGAAATGCCGGGGATTTTTTGGAGTCGACCGTGGCTGCTACAGGCACGCGGACGGAGGCTCGGTGCGCGCCTCGCCGAATGGCTGGGGATGTTGCTCGCCATTCCCGCATCTGCCTTCCGACTACAGAGGGGACGATGCACGACCTGCTGGGTAGGGATGAACCCGATTGCTGCCTCGTGGGGTTTCTTCGGGGCGTGCGGCTGCACGTCCCAGCTGCGCTAGCTAACGACAACTAGCAGCTAACCACGTTGGCTAACTACGGCTAGCTACCGATGGCTGCCAGCTAACGGCAACAGCTAACGGCTATCTACCCTTTTGAGTTTTTGTTTTTTTTCTGGTGCCGGAGAGGAGGTTCGACCAGCCGGTTGACCTCATGTGGACACTCACATTTTTCACCACCTCCACGGCGGTTCCAGACGCCACTCACGTTTTCATCGACGCCTGGGTGGTGCACTCCTGGACCCCGTCTCGCCTCGACGGTTTTGGACGTCGCCCATGCTGCCATCGGCCCGTGGGTGGCGCGCTCCGGAGCCTGTCTGGCCTCTCCTGCCTTCCGGGGATATCCAGATGCCACTCACGTTCATCGGCGCCTGGGTGGCGCACTCCTGGACCCCCTCTCGACTCGACAGTTCCGGACGTCGCCCATGCTCCATCGGCCCATGGGTGGCGCGCTCCGGGACCCTGTCTGGCCTCTCCTGCTTCCCGGGGATGCCTCGACATCTGCTGAGGACTTCATGCCCGCCGCCGCGGCACGTCTGCCTGCGGCCGGGTTGCTCTCCTGCTTCCCGGGGATGCCTCGACGCCTGCCGAGGACTTCGTGCCCGCCGCCGTTGCACGTCTGCCTGCGGCCGGGTTGCGCTCCTTCCTCCCGGGGGGACTGCTCCTCTCTTCCGGGGATACCTCGACGCCTGCCGAGGGCTTCGTGCCCACCGCTGTTGTGCGTCTGCCTGCGGCCGGGTTGCGCTCTTTCCTGCTGGGTTCTCCGCGACACCTACTGCGGCCCCCGGTGTGGGTGCCCTCGCCCTCGTTAGGGCCCCTGCCCTCTCCTGCGGCCCCCTTTCGTGGCCCGTTCCATGGCCCGGTCCTCACCTGCGGCCCCACCCTCCTCGGCCCCTGTGGTGCTTCCTCCACGGACGCGAGGATTTTTTTGCCATGTTTGAATTCTGGGGGGGGCTTGTGTGGTGACCACCTATTAATACACTGGGACATAATTCATACATGGAACTACAGTTGGGGCTATTGTTTCCACACGGACATATATGTGTTGTTATCTATATATGTTGTGTGCCCTCCTGGCTCTTTCTCTTGTCGTCCCGGGCTGCGACCCAACAACATCTACATTTCTGCTGCTCATTAAAGCAAGCTTTGTACCTCCATTGCACCGCCTCCGACTCCCTATCTCTCGGCACTACACTCTATTGGATATCACTAGATCATTACTAGCTAGCCGCTAGCTGCTAACTGCCGCCTCGTTCATATCAAATCCATGATAACAACATCCATTACCATGCTGTCATGAACGCGCGGAGCTGTTACGTGTACGCAAATTGACGTGCTTGATGTGAACGAGCATTTTGGTTAAAGTGGCGCGTGCTCTATGAGTGCACATACGGGTACTTCTCAGGCATGCCGGGTAATCTGTGACGTTTCACTCTCTCAAAAGTTGGGCCATTTTATCATCATGCGCTAATGAGCAGCTCTCATAGGAATGAATGAGGCCCCGCCTCCCACGCTGTATCCAGTTCTTATTGTACATCCATGACCAGAACGCGGCTCTGTATGGAGTCAGATTTGGGTCAATATTCTAGCACGTAAAACAAGCTACTCACGAGCGGAAAATGTGCTTTTACACGCGCATAAAAAGACCCTCGCGCGCAGATTAAACCCCCGCGAGCGGCTCTGCGCCCGCGAGCGGCTCTGCGCTCGCTCGCGAGAGAGACAGCCCTCTTGCTTGCTCGCGGGTGTGTCAGCCTCGCGGAGTCTGTCTACGCGCGCTTGAAAAGTTTCTGGCACTTTGGGGCGGAGCCACTGGACTTTGATTGACAGCTGCCAGGAAACCCGGGGTTGCCAGGTTTGATAAATGCCTGAACTACCAAGAGCCGAGCAGTGACGGCAGCAAAATCTAGGTGCGTACAGCAAACAGTAGCTAGCAGTTTTCGACGGACACAGCCCACTGAAAAATATATTGTTTTATATCAAATTAATGTATATTACATTCCATTACATTGCATTTAGCTGACGCTTGTATCCAAAGCGACTTACAATAAGTACATTCGACCAGGAAGACACAACCTTGAAGAAAACAGAATCATATATATATATATATATATTAGCTGTACACTTTACGAATATAATAGTTTTTTATGGACAACTTTACCATTCAATCTCGTCCAACTGATTTTGCTGCCGTCACTGCTCGGCTCTTGGCAGTTCAGGCATTTATCAAACCTGGCAACCCCGGGTTTCCTGCCAGCTGTCAATCAAAGATGAGCAGCAGAGGGCGACAACGTTTCATATTATCTGACATTAGCTGTAAACTGCTCTGAAAGCACTGGGGCTGTAATAAAGGTTAATGGTTTACACTAGAAATAATCTCATGATCCGTAGCTAGAGACGCACATGTGTTTAAAGCCTTTCGCCTGAACAGTTACACCAGTGGCGATGTATATTTTTAGGGCTTCAAATGTTTAGATCAAAATCTGTTTCGAAAAATCACAATCGGGGCACATCTACAAAATGCATGTTTTTGTTTTAAGTCAACCAAAAAGATAAAAGTGACATTTAAGATTTGCCTATACTTTTAACAAAACATAGTTTATGGAGGTTTTCTATCAATTGTAAGTGGGTTTGTGAGATTTAAAAATGGTGGCCACGAGATAATCAAATGATTCATCTTAATGGCTACAATTCTAGACAAACTATTCACAAGCACCTTGCAACTGATACATTTGTTGCTAGTCCCTGTTTTTTAAAATTATTTAAACACGATATAGGCTACTATAGATTAGAATATTTTAGTTTGACTGACATTTTAAAACTACCACTATCCACTTGCCTTCAGAAACTGCGATGGCTCTTAGTTTTTCTTTTAAAGACAAACAATTGATAATCATGAAAGTAAGCAGATTTATCAATAATTAAAAGATTCATAGCTGCATCTCTAATGAAGACATGTTTTACTAGACACCCCAGGTGAATAGGGTAAACTTAAAGACATCAGCTAGACATTTCTCCAGTTAATTACTTACAATAAGGCAATTGTTTGTTGTATTACAAGTTTTCTGAAATAACATGTTTAAATATGCAAATGATCCATTATCTCATTAAATATGCGCCTATTTTAACACATTTCAGGAACCGAAATCTGAACTTTGGATAAAGCCAGGTTCAAAATTCTCATT
Organism: Gymnodraco acuticeps; assembly: GCF_902827175.1. NCBI lineage: Eukaryota > Metazoa > Chordata > Actinopteri > Perciformes > Bathydraconidae > Gymnodraco > Gymnodraco acuticeps. The sequence goes on from NW_022990016.1 coordinate 1,899,166, forward strand.
TCATTTTGTAGTCATATTAGTATCTAAGGCTTTTACAGAAGGGATATTGGATATCTCTTTTTATCACTCCATAAATCAGAAAATACCATCAACAGCCCTAAAATATCAATTTTCGCCATGTTTTTAGGTATAAAATGTTATATAATTCAGGCTATGAACGATATATGAACAAACCCTTCTGTACAAGCCTTCATAATATTGATAGGAATATAACTGGAAGGTTTGGTGTATGTACGTGCTACTGAAGTTGACATTTCGAACTCAGAGTAGGAGAAAAAACTCATTTTGAGAAAACGACCTTTAAAGATTGCTGTGAGGCGCTAGCTAAACCCTCCTGTTCTTTGGATGACAGTTTGCGCATCGACGCACTCCGTGAAGGTATTTCATGTTTGGGGTCATTTGTTTTTTGTATAACCTTGCTTCGTGCAAGTGACAATTGTTGTCGTCTTCTCTGTGAACGTTTTTTTCGCCGTTCTTTTGCCATTTTGAGATTCAATTTCTAGCGGAAAGCTAACCAGGAAGTGTTTTAGCACACCACGTGACGCATCTGAACGAATCACGTTGTCAGAAATTGACACCAGCCAATGAGATTTCGTTTCTTGGTTTAAGACCCCTTTGTACTTTCACGATTGTTTGCTGATACAAAGGAAATGACCATATTTGGATCTGATGAGATTGTGCAGGAGAGACACAGCTTTCCAACGATACCTCTGATTACATGGGGCAAACAGCGGTCGCGGTACTTTATGTTACGTTAGAAATTAGAATGCTAACTTTTGGTGAATTTAGGAGATATCTACAGACGCAAATAGACAAACTATTCTTTCACACAGTGACGTCACGAGCTACCCACAATGCAACGCGCGCCATATATATATAAATACGCCATTTTCCTGGAGGTGCTAATATAAACAGCTAGCTAACGTGGCCAGGCAGAGCGCACTAGGTTTTTTTTCTGAATTAACGACCGAAGAAATCGCTGCATGTCTTCAGATTACATCTCTGGATTTGAGGGGTGTGCTCTAGTTCGTTACCAGCGTAAACTAGAGCTGTGTGGGTTGTCCGATTGCCCTTCGGTCGATTTTGGCAGCATCTACGTCTATCTTCTGGAAACACCAGGTGAATACCTCACTTGTCACAATAATATTATCATGCCAATGCATATATGTGGTATTTTAGAGTTGACTATATTGATTAAGGCAATATATTCAGCTTGCACCTTGCGTGAAATGGCGGATACCGGAAGTACGGTGTCGCCCTCGGCCCAAAACCTGTATGTGTGTGTAAAAGAATAGTAAAAATAAACACTTAAATGTGTGTTTTGTGCGTTTTCCTTCCAAAAGCCTGAAAGAAAACATGTTATGGAATCAAAATAGCACAAAATTGACCAGTGCATGAAAAACGATGCTTTTGCCTGTCGTGTCTCGCCTTACCTGTAAATTAAATTAACTTCCATGTGCTAGGTTGACCTTTAGATCAACTAATCTTTAAAGCTCTTCCCACTTTGGCTTCAGTCACAATATGTACAAGATGTGAATACGGCAGGTGTTAAAGAGGCTTTATTAGAAGGAAACAGTATGACCGACCGTCAAAGTGCCATTTGTTCAAACAGTCAGCAGATACAGACATATTTTAAAATGATGACACCAGTTATTGCTCAAATATTCAGGGGATTACAATTTATAATTTTAACTATAGTAGAAACGTGTCAAATAAAACACTATAGTTAAAAACTATATATATATAACACCTTGTTCTGATAATAAAGAGCCGTTAGCATTTCAGTGGTGCTATTCGACTCTGTAACAATCAATAAAAAGTTGCACAGGTTTAATATGTGGCATTGGTTCAAGCAGTCCTGTAAATAATCAGAAAATAACAGCAATCTCTCTATACAGCTAGAGATATTTGTTTTCATAAAGTGATTAATAAATAATGATTTGCTCACACAGATTAAAAGCCATTAAAATGGAAGGAATCATTACATGGTAATCAAAATTGACCTAATAATCACTGAGGTACAGATGCAACAACTGCAATCGAATTATAAATAAGTAAATGGAGAGGTTACTGTGATTAATCTTTAATTTTATTTGGAGAACACATCCCTTTAAACTACATTCAACACAAACCCTAAGAGTTACATTTTTGGGGAAATGAATGCATGCGGTACTGATTGCTACTCGTAAAAAAATGATGTTAAAAATTAAAAAACTTCTCAAGTAGTGCACGAGACATAAAGCATGAACTTAAATTCAAGAATGTACAATCATAAGTTGTTTAACAAGTGGGTAACTTGTGCGTTAATGACCACATTTCTTGAGTGTGTGTTGACTACAGTTAAAAAAAAAATGTCTGTCTCTTGTTTGTTTTTTTACAACCTGAGGAAATTTGAAACTTGAGGAAAAGTGGACATTTCCAACAGGGAGGACAGACGTCATGTGGTATAAGGAGGGTTATGGCAGGGTGTTAACACGGGACGATGTGGAGATGATGGAGGGGAGTGAAGTCCCCTGAAGGAAGCGCAGCGTGGCATCAGGATGAAGCTCTCAGAACTCCAGAGCCTCCAGGGCCTCTTGCGCCTTTTCCTCCTCTGCCTTCTTATCCTCTGCCTTCTTATCCTGGTTGAACCTATGAGGAAACAAATGACAAAGTAGAAGTTGTGAGAAAATAAAGTGCGTTTGTTTGTTAACCAGCTAAAAACTAAGCGAGAGAACCATTTAAAACCGTTTCTCTCAGCATTCTGTTTCCATAGCAACTCACAGTGCCTGTAACCGTGTTAGTGTGACAGTTAAACATCACAGACTTTGGGCTCATAGGTCACATGGTTGCTAGAGTTTAGCCACAGACAATGGTGGATTGTGTCATTACAGTCAGCTACAATATCATTACAAGTAATAATAAAAGCTTTTTGGGGTTCTCCCTTTCCTGTAGTTTGTTTTAGGGCTGCTCGATTATGGCAAAAATCATAATCACGATTATTTTTGGTCAATAATTGATATCACGATTATTCATTGACTTTGAAAAGATCCTTTTATTGAACTTTAAAACAAATAATAATTTGAACAGTATCTTTTTAACTTTTGATTACCCTGAACGTAAAATTCAACTGAAAAACCAATGCAAAAATAAATAAAATAAATGATACATTTAAATAAATAATATCAAAATAATAAATAACAATAAACAAGATCAACAAATAATTTGGAGCGCACTTCCACAAGCTACTAAACATATATAAATATGATAAATAAATACAAATCAGACTAAAATAAATTAGATCAAATATGTTGTAGTGCACTGTCACAACCTAGCAAAGCAAAAATAATCTTTCAATTTCGATGATGTTGTTTTCGTAAATGTGGCAGGCCAAAATCGTATTTGCGATTAAATTACGATTAATTGCACAGCCCTAGTTTGTTTATAGGTTTCTGTGCATGTCAATGGTCTGCAAAGGCTACAATCCCTGTGTTCCTCCACAGGGAGTTTCTCTCTGCCTGAGACACCTCCATTGGACTCCTTTGTTTACTTTAGTAAAATAGTGAAATCACTATGTAACACTTGCGCTTCTATTGGCTAGCGCTCCAACACATTATAGGCTAAGGAGAGGGACGTCTCTAAGCGGTTGACCAATCACAACAGAGCCGGCCAGCTAACCAATCAGAGCAGACTGGGCTCTGGTTTCAGACAGAGGGTGAAAAAAGGTACTGCAGCACAGGCAGTATGAGAAAAATAAAGAGCTTTTTGAACATTAAAGCATGGAGACATGTCCCAGTAGAGGTGCAAAATACAAATATGAACCTAAAAATTAGCATATCTCCTCTTTAGGATTAATATTATAGTATTTATTTTATATTCAATGTTTTATCTTTGGCTTGTGCATTGCTCTCCAGGACTTTTAATTTGGTTTGAGGTAATGATTTCATAGCCAGCATTCAACATGATTTCTACTCTTTATGGAAAATGTTTCTTCTCATTCCCCCTCAGGAGTTCAGTTAATTGTTGACGTAGAAACAAAGCACACATGACAGCTAGTGTATGTTATACCTTTACTACTGAATCAGCTGCAGTGCACCGAAACATGAACTTGTGGCCATGTTTTATAATCAGCAATAGGCAAGGAATTGATTGACCACTAGTGCTACTGTGCGCTTATCACGTATTGATCATTAGATTGGTATTACCCGAGATAAGGTCACTTTAAATTAAGCACAACACAAACCTCCAGATCCGGTAGAGCTGGGAGGATCCTGCGGCACCGAGGAAGAAGTTGACACAAAACAGGTTCCAGTTCTTCGGGGTGATCACCAGCGAGTATCTGGACCAGATCAGGCCTGGTGGAGGGACAGGGGAGTGAAGGTTATGCACACCACTGATGGAAACAGTCTGTGTGTTGGCAAAACAGTGACAGATAAGAGTTTAAAGAGACACATTGCAACAGCAGAAGCATCACACAACCTTTAGCACAGATTGATCACATTCTCTGAACACTGAACTGATCATTTTGATAAATGACAGAATTCACAGCTCGTATTCGAAAAACCTATTTATATGATTGACTTTAAATTAACGTACACATTACCAGGACCATGATGTCTGTAAGGTATATACTTTACTTAGAATATAAAAACAGGACAGATTAAATTCATTTGAATCTTGAAATGCTGATTTCATGCTGCTACCTTTTCCCTGGATCACACTATCTCTTTTTTAAACAATGGATGTTGCACACTGAGACACTGCACACGAAGAGGCTTAATGGTTATGTCTCCATGTGTAGTTCATAATAAAAGCGATGTATTGTTACCTGTGGCTGTCAGCACACCAGACTGGGAGAGACTGAGTTTGTCTGCTGGCCGTCTCATATCAGCCATACCAGCTCCAACCAGACCCTGCAGAGGAAAGAGAACATGTTGTATGTATTCACTGTATGTTAACATATTATTTGATAAGACTATATATTACACAACGATGGTGTGTTTGGTGCTTGACCCCAATTGAGTTGGGATATAAATAGCAGCACAGGAGAGCAGAAACACACATGTCTGCAGCACAAACGTATGAGGATTTCCTTCTGAACGGTTTACTTTATACGATCATCTTCAGGCCCCTGAAAGTATTCAAGTACCAGAACATAACGCATAGTTTGAACTAATGCACAAATATAACTTGTGATTAATGCACTTACCCATTTAAACATTGGAGCCCAGAAAAAGACCGTCTTTGGACCTGAAATACAAACAAAGCAAGATGGAAACGTGACATTTGGGCCACAGTGGATGTTGAATTATTTGGTGGGATTTCACAGTTAAACTTTCTCCTGGAGTTTGGGGTCAAGCCAGAGTGTCAGATACACGATGGCATTGTTTTTGGAACCACCTGAACTAGGTGTATTTTGCTTTACAACAATAAGCAATTCCAAACAAACCTGATATTCAACACAGCAAGAAACCTAATGCAATATTGGCTTTAGGACAGCAACATATTGCAATAAAACAACACATCATATCAGGTGGATACCATACCAGGACATATTAATAAACAATATGGAAGGTCATGTATGTAATAAAACAGAAACCTGCAGGTCCGCTGCAACTCTGACTACTTTTAAATCCAGGCTGAAGACTTTTCTTTTTGTCGCTGCTTTTAATTGAACTATTCATATCTTAGACTGCACTGTAACTTTTATCCATGTATTTTTTCTTTTAATGTTTATTTTATTAGCTTTTCTTTTTAATGACTGATTTTAAATGCCATTTTCTTAATCTCTTTCATTTTTTGTAAAGCACTTTGAATTGCCTTGTGTTGAAAAGTGCTATATAAATAAACTTGCCTTGCCTTGCCTAATAAGCGTTGATGTACAAATAATATAGTAAGAGTTAAGGGACACTTCCTCCTTAGTGTAGTTATCCTCCTACCAGGTTTCCAAACTTGTGATATCACTACTTCTAATATTAGGTTTTTTTTTATTTTTTTAAACTAACCATCTGTGTGAGACTCGCATAAAGTAAATGAACTTATGAAAGGTCAAATTCACAGGACCATAAAGAGCTGCAGGTCTGGACTCTGCCATGATCTGCCCTCATATTCATGCTGCAGGCTAAACACAAAGTTGGACAACTTGTGTCTGTAAATCATCACAGAGGGGGGAGGGGGAGGAGGGGTTCGGTCACCGCCCCTTCATACCTGCTCTGAAAACTGTCCTTGACAACGAGTTCTGCAGCAGCCTCACAGACCCAACAGAGAGCAGTCTGTCCCTGTGACGCACAGACTGATTTCTTAATCTCTGTAGTTAAGGTCAGGTTTTAACAGATCTGAATGTGTGTGCAAGTACAACACGTTCAATGTGTTATATATTCCTATCCAAACATAATGAAGTCTAATGCAACGAATCCCACTTCCATGAAGGTTGTAGTGTTTAGTTCAGGCTGATATAGGGCAGAGTGACTGTGGTGCGGTTTAATTGTTTTGCATTATACTGAGAGGTGTTTTACTGTGTTAAGTTTGACCTAGTTGACAAGCTTCAAGGATTATTACAGGGTTTCTGTATTATAACTCTTTTAACTGTTCCTTCAATGTGCAATGTTATATAATGAAACTAACACGCAGTATCATGATTAGATGTAGAACAATAAGTGTATTAAGCCAGTGATTTATTTGGTAAACATTTTTACAATACAAAGAAATCTAATCAAGCAATAATCATTTCATTCAGCTTTTTAAATGTGAATATTAGCTGCTTTTCTCTCTGGTAGTTCGTGTGTTATGTGACCGAAGAAAGCCTGTGCACACATTGATACTATATCATTTTATAATATGCTAATATGTGACTTTACACACCACTGTGATTCCTTGTATTTTGTACATTTTATTTGGTTTTTGTATTCAATCGCTTTTGTATCGTTTAGTCTATTTTAGTTTTGTGAACCAGGGTTAGGGTTATTGATTTGCTTGATCTATTAATGCATACTCTGCTGCTGCGAAACCACTTGTTCCCTCTAGGGCTCAATAAAGGCTCTACTCTTATCTTAATAATTGGAAGCTGCAGCACAGTTATAGTTAATGATATCTTTAGTATGAACATAAGATAAGATTCAACTGTTTAATAATTACTTCATCATCATGAGACGAGACTATAAACAGTGATTGTCAATGTGTTGGGTCATCTACTTTAGTTATTCTGATGACAATAACATGCAAGTGGCTCAAATGTAAGTAGATTTTTGTATATTTTTTAAGCATTTAAAATGGTTTATTTCTTCCTGTTTTTGGTGGCTCACTACAATCAACCATACCATTTAAATAAAGATAACTCAAAACAACGTTTAAATTAAATACAAATAAATAAAATATGGGGTTAAATTAAGAAATGTCGCCTCTTGAACACGGAATTGAGCTAGTTATATTTTAAATGTACAAAAGTAGAAACACTGTTATCATAACGTTTAAAATAAGTTATATGTGTACACTGCATCTGTTGTTTGGCACAATATATAATCCTAAAAGACCTTCCAACATGTATTAGCACCCTTACATAAGATCCATTATACTGTGTTGTGGTACCTCCGAAATACACAACTTAATACCACAATAAACTTCATACTTTTCCTGTCATAAACCCAGCTGTTGTTCACAGACTGAGCTGCTCTCCCATCAAAACAATGACCTCAATACAGTCTAACATCAGGTACAAGCAGAGCTGATGTTAGATGAAGGATTATGGAGATGCGTACATACAATCACATATCCCCACACAGACCCAGTCCTCTAACCAAATAGCCGGATAATAAACTCTACATTACCTGCTGGGTGGTTGTACAGGTGTCTCAGGTTTGGGGGCAGAATGTGCTCGATCTTGTCCAAAATCCGGTGATAGGAAGCTCTCAGTGCAGCCATGACAGTATTGGGAAACTGACAGAAGCTAGCTCGCTAAAGAGGTGAGGAAGCTAAGGATCTTTCTAAAAGCCACAGACTTTTTCAAATAAAAGTATTCCTTTGTTTACTTGGAGGATGGTGTCCAGTAAATTGATAGCAGGAAGCTTGAAGGATATGAATGGATGATGCTGTCCTACTGTCGACCTTCCCTCGGAAACACTGTGAGCATGTTAGCGCCGCTAGCTTCTGTCTGACCGACGAGGTGACTTTCTGCACCGTGCAACCTACCAACCTCGTGAGGGGCGGGGCTACATGTTTCCTCTATCTTCATTGGTCGGTCCGGTCAGAACCCCGGTATGATTGGTTTAGAAAGGATGGCTACTTTTCCTGCACGGCGTAGCTCGACTGGGTGGATGTGAATCAACACGTTAATAATAATAATAATAATAATATATTAATTTTATATAGCGCTTTTCTGGACCCAAAGACGCTTTAAACAAGTAATTAAGTAGACAAATAAAATAGTGTAGTCGGTTCAGGTTTGCAAAAGCCCTCAACAACACATAACATTCATTCTCAAAGTTATAGTCACAGACCCCACTGCGATGAATAGTTTTTTTTATTAATAATAGTTTACAATTTCTTTTTTACTTTAACATTTCTAGAATATCATATTATCTAACAAAACACTTACCCTATGTAGAGTATTCGCATTTGGTCTCTTTGGTCCTTCTGCAGACACCGTACCGGATGTAGGAGTAGTGTGGTGATAACTACCAGAGAGGCTTCTCAATACTCAAATTTCCCCTCCTCGACTCCTCGGTCCTCGGTCCTCGGTCCTCCGGTAGTGACCCGGAAATGAATTTCAGCGCGCCATTTTGAAGGACGTCTCATTTCTCTAAATGCACACCGAGGAACGAGCATCGATGAGCTATAACCGAGGATACACTGATGGTTCCTCCACGGCTCCTCCGCGGATGCATTTCCGGGAACGGTGGAGGCGTGACGCACGGCCGGACTTATCTCAGCCAATGACAGCTCTGCATGCATCCTCTGGATATTATTTTAGAAACTGCTTTCATCGCGTTGCGATGTTTACAGTGAGAACAGCTGTGAGGTCCATGCAGAAAGCAGAGCAGTGTACAATATCACTCAGTATAACAGGCCTACATTACTCTCTTTATTTGCTGTAGTACAAAGAGTTGATATTTTTGTAAGACCATTTAGTGCGTCACATAATAAAATACACAACGGCTGTAGCCTGATTATGCTTTAGGAGCTGTAAGTGTGTGTTGTAGGCAGTGTGTATGTGTGTGTGTGTGTGTGTGTGTGTGGTACAGTATGTAGGTGTGTGTTGTACAGTGCGTAGATGCGGCGGACAGACGGGTCTCAGTTGGTTTGGTGTCCTCTGCTTACTTTTAATTTAATTTAATTTCAAATCTTTATTTATACCTCTCTTAAAGAGCACCTTCGGGGGAGAGCATTGCAAAACTGGCCCCGGTAATGGTACAAATCTCAACCTGTCGTTCAATGGACAGCTTCCCCCCCCCATCTATGTATATACTCGCATTTTAGACTCTGTTACTAACTGTATATCTGTAGACTTGGTATGTCTTAAATGTCTGGTTAGGATGTATTAGAACGAAATCTAAAATGAAAATTGTAAATAAGCAATCTGTATGTAAAAAACCACCTGTATGTAAATTGTAAATAAGCCATCTGTATGTCAAATATGTCTTAAATGACATGATGAATTGGAAATGGGGGACCCTGATGTAAACAAGACGAAAGTCTTTCTCTGGTCTGCATCCCCTTAACAATTGTATGTTTTGAGCTGTACTGTACTGTACCCAATATACAAGCTGTTAATAAACTTTTCAATCAATCAATCAATCATACAGATAAATCCCATTGAGATCATTGATCTCTTTTTCAAGGGAGACCTGCTCAAGTAGTTCCACATGAAACATAAAAACATAAATAGAACAACAAAAGGACATCATACAGCATCATTTACATAATTATCCACATAAACAGGTACCAATAGCTTCCGATTGAGTAGCATCCAACCGAGCTTTAAAAACATTTAGTGGCACCAGATTGTTCAGTTTCCATTTAATTTGCAGACTATTCCAAGACAGAGGAGCTGCGCATCGAAAAGCTGTCTTCCCTAAGACAGTCCTAGCAGTTGGCACATTTAATAAAACTACAGCATGCGATCTCAGGCAGTAGCCACTTACAATGTTCCGTGAGATCAGGGAGCAGATATAAGATGGAAGTTTCCCAAACATGGCTTTGTATGTTAGGGAAACTTCCATCTTATATCTGCTCCCTGATCTCACTGAAAATTGTAAGTGGCTTATTATTATTACAAGTTAATACTTGTAAATACAACTTTTGGCCCGTAATTTCAATTCCCCATTTCAGCGACCAAAGAGAGGGTGGGATATATCCAGTCTCTGATTGTGTTACGTTATTATGAGAGTGCTGAGCTCTCATACTTTAAATTGTATATATTTATATAAATATATTTGTGTGTGTGTCCGCATCTGTGCCTGTTATTGTCTCATTATACGGTATAGATGAGAGTAACACCTACGTCACTTCCAGGCAAAAATTACGGCCCCGCCCACTTTTGGGGGAAAACAACTGAATGGCGGTCAATACAAATTCTGAAGTTTTTGCCAATCCGATCAAATTTTTTGGAAAACCGTGGATTTTTGGATCTTCAAAGAGCCCGATTACGATGGCCAGTCAGGCAAACAATTACATTCGATCATTGGTAATGACAATCGGTCTTGATATATGGTTAAATTAAAATCAGTAGGCGAGGCTGTAATTTCTCCAGCTGTTACTCTCATGAGCGAGGCGGAACATAATAGTTTTATCATGCCAAAAAGCTGCTGTGTCGTTTATTGCACCTCAAACATTAAAAATAATCAAGAGTTCAGTGTTTCTGTACTTCCTCTAAGAAGAAAGGACAGTAACAGAAGAGCTCTGTGGCTTCAGGCTTGATCGCCGTTCAAATGACAGCGTTGTTTCCCCCAAAAGTGGGCGGGGCCGTAAAGTGACGTCGATGTTACTCTCATCTATGAAAATCGATAGCCTACTGCTATATGTAACCATATATCGAGCCCGATCGTCGATTTCTAATGGCTTAATGCAATTGTTTGCCTGTCTGGCCATTGGAATCGGGCTCTTTGATGATCCAAAAATCTCCGGTTTTCTTAAATTTCTGATCGGATTGGCAAAAACTTCAGAATTTGTATTGACCGCCGTTCAACTGACAGCGTTGTTTCCCCCCAAAAGTGGGCGGAGCCGTTATTTTTGCCCGGAAGTGACGCATTTGTTACTCTCATCTATACTATGTGCATGCCTTTTTTTTAATTATCTAATAGTGTGTTCTTTCATCTCTATCTATACTGCTGTGACAATGTAAATTAAGGAATTCTGATTATTCTAAAAGGCTACAAAAATGGGATTAAAGTAAAGGGTCTGTCATAGTCATAATACAATTTATAAAAACTAGTAGTGTAACAAATATAAATACAGATAGTGTAAACAAAAGTGAAGTGATGCTTTCATCAATAAAGAACTAAAACATAGTTTTTGCATTTTGTTTTGCATAACATGTGTGCACTATACACCTTTGTGTCAATACACCTGATTAGGTCTTTTGTACTTTTACTTAAGGCTGACATTTTGACCCAGGACTTTTTACTTCTTGGACTGTCCTATCCTTTTAATGCTTTTCAATAATAAGGCTAATGATTTGTGTTATTTTTTTCTTCAAAAATGCTTCATGCTTTAACACTTTCTGAGCTTTTCCTGATTACACTCCGCCCTCGTCAGCTTTCCTGCTTTCTAAAACGAGCGCTCCCACTCTCTCGGTCAAACCCTGCAGTTTATCGCGATGTTTGGACACAGCTGACCGCTGCCTGCTAGAAGAAATCAAACCACCAGGCTAGGCTAGCAGGACAGACAGTTAGCGGCGCAGAGAGCAGCGGGCAGCGGATGTAAACTCAGGGGGAACCGCGGAGACAACACAACGACCGGGGCTAGACCTCCAGTGATGCGGACGTTGAGTGTCGTCTCACCGCAAGCTAACGTTAGCTTTGTCCCGACACACAGGGACTGATATCTGTGGCAAAGACGACAGATAACACGGCGACATCAACAGGAACGGGTTAGCTTAGTTTCAATGTTATTGTTAATTAAACCCCACATATTATGGTCACGATGTCCTACTCTGGAAACCTGGTTTGGGATGTAAATAAACGTTTAATTGGATACAACGAGCCCAACATCATCAGGAGCAACTATTTAGGTAAGAAACAAAAACACTTTGATGCTAACGTAGAAGAGACGACAAGAAAAACATGTGTTTATTTTTAACATTGTGTGAGGCAGGTATAGCTCCACTAAATCACACGCACTGACAGCTAGACCCAACATGACTATGATTATATGTAATAACATAAAAGCTGCTAAATTACTGCTTCTGCAATGTGTAAACACAGCAGGGCATTTAATTGATCCATGTTGAAGCGGAGATGTGCGAGTCTACAGCTAAAGCACTGGAAAGACGGGGGTACATATTCTCTACAATCCTCAATGGTCCTTAGGTAATATGTATATAAACATCCCATTTCTCTTCTCTGTATTCTATTGTTCTGTAGCGTTGACGCATTTTCCATAGCTGGTGTACAGCAAAGTCGATCTGCAACGACGTATCGATTGACAGATAAATAATGGCGAAGTATTTTTAAACAAATAATACATATGTTTTAATGATATAACATTATGTTCAAACCCCTTTAAATAATGTCATGCGTTCCTCTGTTGTTTGTTTAGCATTACAAACTGAATGGGTACTCACACCTGGGTGTTTACATTTTCACCTTTTTTTCTGACATTTTATGGACGATTAATCGAGAAAATAATCGGTCGATTAATCGAGAAAATAATCGGTCGATTAATCGAGAAAATAATCGGACGATTAATCGAAAATGTAAATACTCAGTAGTTGCAGCCCTAAATGTAGTCTGAATGCGATCTAATGTCAAGGTTGTAGTGAAAGGACTATAAATATAGGATTACATTTGATATTTAATCCTTTGTCACCTCTCTTTTTATGAGCTACAGCAAAACCTAAAAAATATCCCTTTATTCAGATAGTCCATTGTTTTGCACAATTGCACGGATTCCATGGATGATGAACATCAGAGTAGTTCTGACTTATCAATAAATTGGTTGACAGAAACATTATCATCCACTATTTTGATTCTTTAATTCTTATTTATGTAACTCATTATTGTAATTTGTATACATTTATTCATTTTTCTTATTATATTAAACTACATTTCTCTGGGTTTTGGACTGACAAAATAACATTTGAAGGCATCACTTTGGACTTGCTTGCTTTTAAAAAAAATGTTTCTGACATTTTGAGTTGGATATGATCAAATCGGCACGCAACATATATGTACCCTTGAAGCGGATACGTGATAGTCTAAAGCAGTAGAGACATAGGATTACACATTATGCTCTAATCCTTAATAGTGCAGCTTTTCATGAAGTATTAGCTACATCAAAATGATATTATCTCCTCATTCAGACACTCCATTGTTTTGCTCATGAATGCAGTTGTATTCTTTTTAATTTATGAGAAATTGCTCTCAGGCTTTTGTAAATATTCATTACATTACATGTCATTTGTTAGACGCTTTTATCCAAAGCGACTTACATACATTCAGTACTGTGGCCAATCCCCACAGGAGCAATTTGGGGTGAAGTGTCTCAGGGACACAACGACATGCTGACTTCAGCGGGACTCGAACATGCTACCCCCTGATTCAAAGTTCAGTGCACTACCCACTGAGCCACAGCCTCCCATATTCACTTCTCAAGTCTGAAGTATTGTCTTCTTTTTTTGTGTGAACAAAGAACATTGATATTGAGTAATTGATTAAAAAAAATTGTCGATTATTTTCATTGCTGTTATAATTTAATGACAATTAGATTATTCGAAGCAAGTAAAGTAATATGGAGTAAAGATAATGTAATATTATACAGAATATCAGGCCACTATATCAAAACACTACTGACTGTTTACTTGTTTATTAAAATAGAATATTTCCACATTGAATAGACGAAGGCGGTTGCGTCTCTTGACAAGCGTAATAGATCAACTATAAATAGTACTGGATCGACTCCATACCTATTTATTAAAAAAAATATTGATATATCTTGTTACGACACTGCAGTGTTTATAAGTGTCTCAAGTGGGCCTGTCACAGTAATTACATTATCGACTTATCGTACAATATATGGACTCAACCTCGATCGTCATTCTGACCTCCTTTCTGCGTTGCATTGATTATATAAATCCCCAACACTTTAGTTACCAAGTGTCCTCTCATTATCGTGCTATTGCACAGACCTGCTACATGTCTGTAAACAGAGCCCTACACTCCAAGTTATTTATTTTGTTCAGTTGTGTAGTTTTTTTATTAATGTTATTTTCTTCATATTTAGGAATGACTTTTTTCCAATTACAATGTCTGAATATTTTGAAGAATTATAAATTATATGCTTTTTGAAAAAGTGTACTTGCATTATTATGTTACTATTAAATCAGTGGAATACAATGGTCTTAAAGGGACCCTCTTGTACTTTGTGGGGTTTTACCTTTTCCTGTTGTGTCTTCGTTAGGTTTGTGTGCATATAAATGGACTTCTGTAACAAAGTGACATCACTATGTAAAGCTCGCGCACCAATCACAACAGAGCCGGCCAGCTAACCAATCAGAGCAGACTGGGCTCTGGTTTCAGACAGAGGGTGAAAAGAGGTGCTGCAGCACAGGCAGTATGAGAAAAATAAAGAGCTTTTTGAACATTAAAGCACGGAGACATGTCACAGAAGAGCACAAAACATAAATATGAACCCAAATATTCATTCATGTTTTGAACTTAACAAAGTAAAAACGATTAAACTCAATAGTCTGAGTTTACTTGCAGTGATAGGCCTCATTAGTGAGCTTTTTCGGATGTCTATCTGTGTGTTGGTTGGTTGTGAGAGAACAACCTGAGAATACAACATGACCACGGTGTACACGGAGGACAAATCCACTGGCACAGCGAGACGGAGAGGTTCATTGTCTGCAATGTGGCATGTCAAAGAGTCGGCACCTGACAGGGGTTGACTGTAGACTTATAAGCCTGTAGAGGTGGGGCAGGTGCCACTGAGGTTTAGTCAGGGCTGCATTTAGCTTGAAGGAGATATGGTTCGAGCTGTTGTGTTATGGGTAGAGGAAACATGCTGTGATGTATGGTGTGGAGCTCTTGTAGGGTATATTTAGCTTCCTATAGGGGGGATGGGGGCAGCGAATAGAGGTGTACGTCGAATTCCAAGGACACTTCTGGGAGGTCATAGGAAATCGTCCAGAGCTTTCTCTGATCTTAAAGGAATATTAAGAAGTTTAGAAGTGGGGATGTATGAAGTAATTATCCAGTTAGTGTATTACTGACCGTGTATTGGGGTCTGTTCACCCCCAGTTTGGAAACCACAAAGACTTTGGGCATGGAGGCGAAGCAATGTACTGCGATGGGTCTAAGGCAGTAGCATCATCTATTTAACCACCCATTTAAACACCCTCCTGAAAAGTCAACATCAGTTTAAGTGTATTCCATAGAATATGTCCTCTGCTTTACCGTCAGATATCCTGGGAACGTATCTGTCCATGCTCTTGTCAAAGCCACCAGACTTCATTGAGAAAAACATAAATGATGACCTTGCAGAACACACAAGTTGTTGGTTTCACCGCTGCCATGATCTATTCGTTTGTTTGATTTTGTATCATGTTGTTGTCTTTTAACGGTCAGTTTGACTTTACAAAAGTAACACAATAACTCGGACTAACTAACCGATTGAAGCAGCGGTAAACCAGCAACTTCAATGTTCTGCAGATCGAAATGACTGTCTTTGTCAGTGGAGTCTGGTGGCTTTAAAGAGAGCAAAGATACTAGCTTCAGCTCCCCGGAAAGGTCTGTTTGAAATATGTTTCTTTTGATATGTGTCAGCTTTTGTTCTTATTCTCATGTCTGATGCTTTAAACTGTGGGCGTGCCAGCCACCATGTTCTCTCTGTTCCCATGTCTAACAGGCCAAACACCATCGTCACTTTGAGGTACAATTAGTGCTGAAAAAACATGTCATCGTGTCCATTAGCTCTTGTTCAAATGAATGCTGTAGCCTGTAGTGTCTCCTTTACACAAATGCAGGCTTGTCTAATTCCTTCAGCCATAATGAAACCTGTCGGTGCAAGTCAAAGCTCCCGACCGGATATTCAGCTGCTGTCGTATGTTTAAAAATGGGAAAACAACGTTCCCACTTTGTATGAAGGTAGCTATTATGTGCACGACATCTCAGGCTGGCTGTTTCCCTTACATAACATTTACAATTAACACTTGAAATAATGAATGCACGCAAACTCATATTTTTGTACCTCTTTATTTGAGGTACAATTAAACTGTTCTTTTTCAAAATGCACCAAACACTGACAGAGAGGAAGATCCTTTGATGATGAATCAATATGAGACGCAACTAAATCAGCAGCAGATGTCGGTCACAACAGCAACTTTAAAATGCTACTTACAAATGAATTGAACAAAGAGGCAGGTGTGTTCTTTATTTAAATCAATTCATCTTTTTTTCATCCACAAGTAGTTTTCATTTTTAGCCGCTAAGAGCCACTCCTCCGTGGTCCCATTGTGCATTGCATTGTGGGAGAATAGTGTCAACAGCCCACTCAAATATGAATTTTTATTTATTTTGCACACTGCCTGTTTTCAGTACACTGAATTATGTCTCTTTTAGAACAACAAACAATGACACACAACCTGTAGAGTTATTGCATAACGTAGATGTTGTACACGACTCGTGAAACTTGAATACGCAAAGGATGAAAATGAAAGGAAAGACGTGAAAGAAATATGACTCGACACACGGTACATCGTCTCATCATGAAGCTGCTTTTTAGAAACTCAAAGTGTACATTGTTTTCCTGCTGCTAACTCCAAGCAGATCTGACTTTCTTCTTCTGCTTAGGCCTACAGCTGTCAACTGTTCAAACTGTGATCACCAGTTCAATACATTTGACAAATTCGACTTGGTTTATATACTTATTTGAACATGTATGTATTTATTTATTTTTTTGTAAAAAATGTTCCCACTTTTTTCTTTCTTATAGGATATGTACATTTCCTTCAATCGGTTAACCCTTTTTTTGGGGGTCGAATATTGGAATAATATACATTTGCTTTCAAATTCCCATCCCTAGTATGTACATAGATTAACAAATGAATTGGTATTTACCTTTAAGTGCAAGAAGGATCATTTATTAAGGCGTTTGAGGAAATAACAATTTAGAGGAATTACAATTAACAATAAGTAAAAGTAATCTATATATTACACATATATATATATGCATATATTACAACGATCATGTGAACAAATATATATATATATTGAAAAAAATTATAAAAATTATTTTTAAATATATATATTTTTAATATAAATAAATATATATTATTATTATTATTTAAATGACCCCCCCGTCCCACTATCTGCGCCCCTGGTATGTTCACATGATCTGCAAGAGCTGCTATGCATAATCAATTCATTGCTAAAGTACTTATTAATGCAAAAAAACCACTTAATTTCCTTAAAATACAGAGATATCCTGGTTCATTGTAAACTAAGTACTTTACATATATTGTGCAATATAATAGAATTGAGTTGACATGATTGGATGAATCTAGCATAGGGCTGTCTTTGAATATGAGAAGAAATAAAGAAACATGTCATTTTACATTGTTTTTTTCTCTGTCCACAGGTAGAAAAGAATTTGTCCAGAGACTTAAGCTTGAAGGGACACTGAATGTTCACGATGGCTGTGTAAGTACCCCACATTTTCATATGTTTTTAATTTTCATTGCTTTCATCCTTAATGACTTGTTTCCATTAAACTCATCAGCACGTCTGTGGACAACACAGGATTTAAAGCTTTTGTCTTTGGGCTGCACAATTCATTACAATTTGGTCAAAATCTTAAAACACAGAAGTGAGATATCTAAATCGCAGGAAGCGCAATATTTGGTAAAAAGCAAAATACCTGAAAACATCTGAATGGACTATGTTGTAGAGAAGTAGGATAAAGAAAAATTACAATTATCTCTAATATCGCAAATCATATGCCAATTGCTAAATTAGTCAAATCTAGATATTTCTCCAGAATCCTGCAGCCGTATTTTCAACGATTCTTTGTGGAGAAACTCAGTTTAACACATCAGTTTTTAAAATGGTAGGGTTGTTGACTTAGAGCAGGGGTGTCAAACTCATGGCCCCGGGGCCTTATCCGGCCCGCGACTTCATTTTATGTGGCCCGCAAGAATATAATACGTTTATTATACGGTTACATGCCACTTTACAGAAGCACGTTGCCCAAAAACTACATGTCCCACAATGCATTTCCTTTTGTGACATGCACACCGAAGAGACTTGCAATTATTTGCCCTAGACTTATTCTTTCAAACGTAGTTAATTACGAAGTTATTACCCTATCCAATAATAACCCAATGCAGAGGCAATAATATAATATAATATAATATAATACATTATTTTATATATATTATGTATTTATATATGTATATTTATATAGTTACAACCGGCCCTTTGAGTGCAACCATAATGCTAATGTGGCCCGCGATGAAATTGAGTTTGACACCCCTGACTCAGAGTTTCTTTGGTGAGGAGAGCCCTACACATTACAACACTTTTCCACGTTAAGTTTGTGAAGTGTCTGACAGAGAGCGGCTGAGAAACCTGAAACCTCAGAAATCACACATGGTGTCGCAGTATCAGCCTCAACGTCTCCAAAACACCACAACCACAGGAGAGCTCCTTTAATACCTGCCTTCTGTTAACAACAACCACCACAGTGAAAAGGATATGAGGAACAGTTTCATTGCATGTTATAAATAAATGAGTGTATTCTACTTGTGTATTGGCAAGCTGAAATATACTATACCGGAAATGTTCCGCCCCTTTGCAACCCTAGTAACCATTAGCCAATCACCAACCAAGGTAACTCAAAGAAAAAAAAACATGCGCTGTTGTCCCAAGAAAAAAAGTGCAGAAGGAAACATCCATGTAAACTCAGTGTGCTGCTCTGTGATGCTAAGCCAGATACTTGGCATCTCATCTTGGGTGCAAGGTCATCAATGTTTGGGCTCAGGCTCTGAGCTGAGGAGATCCTCAGGATTGAATGAAGGTGTGCGTGCAATATACCGGCGGGCCAGATCTAATTGTTATTAGAAATGATCCTGCGGGCCGAAATTAAATCCACCACGGGCCTGATTTGGCCCCCGGGCCTTGAGTTTGACACATGTGACCTAAAGTAACAGACAGAGAATCAGCACTTTGGAAACAGGGCTGAAACAGAGGGGATTATGGGATGCTGCAATGATCTGTTTGGTGTTTGGAGCCAAACACTTCAGAGACATGTTTTGTATATATCTGAGACCTATAATATATTGATGAAAAACAGTATAATAGGGGACCTTTAAATATTGTATTTTCAAACTTTCAATTTCTTATACAAAGAACACCAGCCAGATAGATAACAGGAACCTCTCGTACAAATAAATGCCCACACATTTCTTTCGGCTGTCGTGACACTAGCCATGTTCAGCTGTCATACATTTTCTGTTGTGCTCACGATAAACTGCTCTCTGATAAACTGCCTCCGCTCAGTAAGTGGACGCTCTGAGTGTTTACCGGATATACCAGGCTTTCTTTGGACGCCTCCAACATGTCAGCTGTGGGCTGAAGGGCAAGAGAGAGCTGCACCAAACATTACAAAATCAGTGAAAACAAGGAAGTATTAGTTGCAAAATAAAACCTGCCTGCGATGTGCGGTTAATTTACAGCTGACTCAGGTGAAGAATATACATTTTAGGGTAGTTAGAATATAACAGATGTGTCTGAATATGGTAAGGACTTCTGTTTTTTATACATTGTACCTTACGTTTGTGGAAGGCATCAGTCAGTCTCTGTGAGGGGGATTTGTGGTTCTTTTGAATGAAACTTAACATGTTCACATCATTTTGGAGCATTATTATCTGTGTACAAACATTTATATTTAGATACTTTTGACCCATTCCTCGATATTGTGTAGATTGCAATTTTGGTGTTTTGACAAGATATGAGACACAATGAGAATTTTGCTGAATAATCGACACTTGATATTGAAAATATTGTTTAATTAGACAGCTTCTTTATTGGGAAACCATTGAGGCGCTATATCACAGGAAAGGCATGTTCAGGTGTTTTTTAAATGTCCTGCCAATATTCCCCTTGCGTCTCACTTGTCTCGCACTCTCTGTTTTAAAGGGGCCCTATTAGACTCATTTTCAGGTTCTTACGGGCTTCTACCATTTACATCAGAATCAGAATCCCTTTATTAGTCCCACAGAGGGGAAATGAACATTGTTACAGCAGAAAAGAGCCAAAGACAGCTTAATGTTACCTAATCATGCATAAAAATAAATAAATAAATGTACTAAAGATTAAAAAAAAAAAATTATAATAAAATAAGTTACACATTTGACATGCTCAAATATCTATTTAACACACTCTACAGCACATGTGTCAAACCCAAATCAGGCCCGTGGTAGATTTAATTTCAGCCCGCAGGATAATTTCTAATTACTATTAGATCTGGCCCGCCGGTATATTGCACGCACACCTTCACTCCATCCTGAGGGTTTCCTCCGCTCAGAGCCTGAGCCCAAACATTGATGAACTTGCACCCGAGATGAGATGCCAAGTATCTGGCTTGAACTATATCACAGAGCAGCAAACTGAGTTTAATGGATGTTTCCTTTTTGCACTTGTGTAAAAAAATAATGTAATCATAACAAATGACTCCGTAAAAGCTGCAGATAGAGCCATAAGAAATGAATGCAACTGATTATTTAATGTTTAATGTTGTTTTTATAGGCAATATATTAAGCTTCGTTAGTTCCAGGTTTAATATGTGCACTAAGTTCATTTCAATAAGTTCTGCAATAAACATTGAACCAGTCCGGCCCTCGACTAGTACCCATTTTTTTATTTTGGCCCAGTGTGTATTTGAGTTTGACCCCCCTGGTCTACAGGAAAGGGAAGAGCATAAAAGGGCCGTTTAACTATAACGAGGCACCTATGATGACACAAGACACTCAGACATGTGTTAAAACAAAGCTCAATGATACCTTTCATCAAATGAGACACACAAGACAGATTCAACTCCGCCCTTTACTCCCAATCTAAAATCCTTTCACTTCAGAGGATCAGAATCGATCGAAACGTGTTTTTAAAATGTATTGCAAGAGCGAGCCCTGGGTTCAGATTGCAGGGTGTGGCGGAGGAGGGGTGTCATTTCACTGATTGCAGCAGAGTGATTCTGGAAATGAAGAGCAACACAGTGCTGATGAAACTCTTGAGCAGGTGGTGATGAAATATTGATCCACAGCGGGACGGCAAGCCGTGGCCTCAATGCTGTTAAACTCTCCTTTAAATTCATGGATGGATAAGGATTAGGTCAAATGTGCGACCGTGATTTCATTTAGTTGAATGTTAATGAACTTGTAAATCAATGTAATTTAGTCACAAAGAAATTAGACCCTCTACTCATCATTTGGAGTTTTTCCTTCCTTCATAATCATCTTATGACGTTCTTACATTCCCTAAATCCTTTATTTGTCATGCAACGGGGACATTTACATTATTACAACAGCAGATAGTGCGGGTAAAGTGCAGATTCTTTTAATAAATTGCTAAGTATGCGCACGTTATTAATAACACAATAAGTACAAAAACTAAAAAGAATAGCACATAAGTACTCCATGGTGAAAAGTATCAGTATATTTGTTTTTAAGAAAAGTGACCATGTTGAAGTAAGAGCTAGCTGGTGCTGTAAATACAAATACACCAATACAATTGTTTCATTTCCTGTCTGTAGAATGTTTCTTTATAAACACATCCTTTCGGCGCTAATTTAAAATGCAAAGTAGATATCTCATTGGGAGTTCTTGTGTCTCTCTGCAGGTCAACACTATATCCTGGAGCGACACGGGTGAATATCTCTTGTCGGGGTCAGACGACACCTTTTTGGTTATCTCCAACCCGTACAACAAGAAGGTGAGTCGTGATCAATACAATGCAGATACGATAAGATAAGATAAGATAAGATAAGATAGTACTTTATTGATCCCAATTTGGGAAATGTTTGTGTTGCAGCAGCGTAAGAAGACAAGGCAATGTACAATACAAATTCAAAGACTAAAAATAATCAAGAAAGTAGAAAATATACATGTTGAATTTAACAAGGTATTATATATACAAATACAAATATATACATACATATATGGCAGAAGGAATATTAATATTAAAAGACAAGAAATAAACAAGAAAGTAGAAAATATACATGTTGAATTAACAAGATATAAAGCAAGGTATTATATATACATAAGTATGTGACAGATGGAATATTAAATATCAAACTGAATATATAAAAGTACAGTGTGATTTTATTCCAAGAGAAACTTTGGAGCAGAAACCACATTTCTGTTCAAGTTATTTGCACCCAAAATGTGTTTTACTTTCTCGCGTTCATCAGAAGATTAAGCAGTAAACCAGCCTCCTCTGTTGGTCTTCCTCAGGTCAAGAAGTCCATACGCTCCGGCCACCGGGCGAATATCTTCAGCGCGAAGTTCATGCCCCACACCAACGACCAGGAGATCATCTCCTGCTCTGGAGACGGCGTCATCTACTACACCAACACGGAGAAGAGTCCCGAGCACAACAGACAGTGTCAGTTCACCTGCCACTACGGGACAGCTTATGAGGTACTATTACTACTATTTAGTGTTAATTAAACCGGCCCCGTCCATAAAAAACAATACTGTCAATAAAGGAAGAATGACGGATGCCAGATTTAGCTATTAGCTTATTTCAATTTGCAATCTCTTGGCAGGTACAAACTTAAAAATCAACAACAAATAAAGCCATACATAGTCTAGGATCATCCCATTTAAATACCAGCAAATGTACAAGTAGCCTACTATTAAAAGTCATTAAAAAATCTTCTAAGTCTGGTTGCTCGATAACAATTTTACAACATGGGACAAAGAGTAGAAGTCTGCACATTTTATTTCAGCTTAACGGCTATTCAAATGTGTTGTTGATGAAAGCAAATGCAAAGGCTGTCCTCTTTAGTGGAGGACTCAGCAATATATTTAAGCAATAGCTCACGACAGGCCGTGGTATATGCTCATTATATCACAGCTAAGGGGCGTGGTTCGGCCCGACGCGAACCAAGTGTGGCAATATGAAAGAAAAATACACACTCTAATTTAAATAGTTTTTATTAGTAAATAATGATGTTCAAAATAAAATAGTCCCTCCGTTGCCTTCTGCACGAAACATAGTGCGAGGTGGTTGCTATGCAACAACACAAACAGCTAGCGAACATATTAGACAGAGAGCGTTGATCCATTATTTGGCTCTTTATTTACATTCATTTGTATGTTGCCGTTTAATATGCACCCACTGAAAAACTGTCCAGCACCAGTAGCATGGCTTACGAGCAGAGATGGGGTCGTTACTAAAAAAAAAGTAATATATTACATATTACATATTACTTTAAAAAAAAAAGGAATATATTACACTACTTCGTTACTCTCTACATAAAGTAACTCGTTACTTTACTCGTTACTTTACTCGTTACTTTACTCGTTACTTTACTCGCAGGGCCGGCCCGCCCCTCCCTACAGGCAGATCACGCAGACTGCGGCGCACCTACAGTGTACGCGCCACAGTTTTGCCTCTGCGAGACTCCACTTGCACCCCCAATTACTATTGCATTAAGGAAGACATAACACAAGTCTTTCTTTTGATATGCTCTAAAATAGGCTACCAGCCACACAACAAGCTAACAGTCTGTGAAACGTCAAGACACTAATTAATTAAACCAGTTCAAGACGCATTATTCTTATCATTCTTTATGAGCGCATAACGGTAAGGTATCTAATTACTTATGTATTTAGTATTCCATAACTTAGTATCAGAGATGGTCAAACTAAAGTGGTAGAGACACGGCAGAATTCCTACAATGAAGCGGGGCATTGAACTGTTCACCCGTGAGAGGGCGATCAACAAAAGAGAGCGAGCGGCCATGTTTATGCAGCACTGCACGTGGAGATGTGGTCTCGCAAATCGCGCAGATTACATAGGCCTACATGTATATAAACCTGCGGCGGAAACCCCTCTTGTCTGTCAGTGAGTGTGATTATTTTATAGAAGTAACGCGTGTCGGGGCAATGTTAGTAACTGTAGTGTGATTACTAATGTGATTATAAAAGTAACGCGTTACACTACTCCGTTACCGCCAAAAGTAATATTATTACACCCAACTCTGCTTACGAGGTTACTTGTATAGGTTGAGGTTGTTCTGGCTGTTGCTTGGCGTGGTGAGAATATTGCTCCACTTTCTCCGGTCCCCGAGATTTGGCTGCCAGTAGCTCTGGAGAGAGCTTTCGCACCTGTGGCCACTGACGGAGCGTCCACACAGCAGCGTGCGTTGACGCTTGGAGGTGGGCGTATCTGAAGCTTGGGGATTTTTTGCGAGCAACACGACCAACAACCAATCACATGAATCTCCCGCCCCCGACATACAAAGCAATAGCAATGTTAAAACGAAGTAAACTGGATATAAAATCCCCAAACAGGCGAAAAGCTACCAGTTTCACCCACTGTCTCTGCCACCTCCCTCCATGCCTCGCTCCTCCGGTTTGTATCCCGGTAGATGAACAGAGACTGATCATACAGCACCGGGTGATTCACTACCGCTACAATGAATTTCCCCTCAATTTTTTTGAATATGAGGAAATGACCTGCGTAGTCTCTCCCAGCATACACGCGGTTTGATTGGCTATGCGATTGTACTGGCAGATTTGAATAAACGGGATTTCATTGGCTGACGCCTCCGTCGAGGCGTCAAAAGTTGAACATTGCTCAACTTTTGACGCAAGCTACGCCAGCAACGCCAGCAACGCTCCACGTCGCTTCCCAAAATGCATTTCGGCTAAAAGTGACGTCACCCCATTCAAAGTGAATGGGCAGAAGCGTTGGAAGCTTCAACGCACGCCGCTGCGGCCCGTCCACACAGCAGCTTTTGGCGATTTGTCCACCGCTTCCAGCGCGTCTCCGCCCATTGACTTTGAATGGGGATGACGTCACTTTCCCTCGCTTGTCGCCGAACTGCATTGTGGGGGGGCGAGGCGAAGATTTCCAGGATGTTCAGGATTCCAAAGTTGAACAATGTTCAACTTTTGAGGCTGAGCTGGAAGCGACAGCCAATCAGATCCGTTTATGCAAATCTGACAGTTCAAGCGCTAGCCAATCAAACCGCGTGCAAGCTGGGAGAACCAGACCCGCAGTTCATTTCTATATTCCACAAAAATGGAGGAGAACTTAGTTATTGCGGTAGCAAATCACCCGGTTCTTTATGACCAGTCCCTATTTACTTACTGGGATACAAACCGGAGGAACCAGGCATGGGGGGAGGTGGCAGAGGCAGTGGGTGAAACTGGTAGGTTTTCGCTTGTTTGGGGATTTTATATCCAGTTTACTTCGTTGCTAGTTTACTTCGTTGCTAGTTTACTTCGTTGCTAGCAAGCATAGACAGTATCATTAGCCAGCATGGAATGTAGCATAAAATAGCACCATAAACATTAATCTCATAAATGTTCAAAATGTTAAAAAAATAAATGTTCATCATAGCCCTTCCTATTTGACAATAGTGTAGATTAGAAGAACCGGGTTTTTTTGCTTTGTATGTCGGGGCCGGGATATTCATGTGATTGGTTGTTGGTCGCGAAATCCCCAAGCTGTCAGACACGCCCAGCTCCAGGATTTTCAAGATTTGGTCAAAGCTGCTGTGTGGACACACCGTAAAACGGTCATCATCTCTCTGCTTTGTTTCAAGACCCGCATCAGAAAGCTTTTGAATGATGGTACTTTTCCAGTTGGTCTACCTGCTCTTCACGTAGCTCTGCATGTCGTCGTTTATGTGCTTTTTTTTTCTGGAGATAGGCACTGCTCAATCCACTCCTCCATAGTAAGAAGACCACCCCGGAGTCGAAGTTAATCTTAAATGTTTCCATCTTATGCTTTGTAAGTTTGTTTCGTAACGGAAGAAATGTAAATATATTTATAAAACTGACAAGTCAAATCAAGCAATCTGATTGGTCGATAGTGTTTTTGCGGACCTCTTTGATTACAGATTTGAAAACATCGTTGCTTGCTTTAAAAGTAGCACAATTCATGATGTCAAACCTTGGAAAGTATCTAGATATCCCTGCCCTAATGCCAAAGGAACTGCACACTGAATATGTTTTGCCGTTTGATGTCTATGTCTGGACCGCTGCGTAAAAAGGAGGGTTTCTGCCCCGTTACTT
The DNA here is from genome assembly GCF_902827175.1 of Gymnodraco acuticeps. Lineage (NCBI taxonomy): Eukaryota > Metazoa > Chordata > Actinopteri > Perciformes > Bathydraconidae > Gymnodraco > Gymnodraco acuticeps. Next base: position 1,925,603 of record NW_022990016.1, read on the forward strand.
CTCCGCTGCTTTCTTGTTCCAGTTTGAAAGCATTTGCTTTTCAGCCCAACGGTATACTGTTTTTCTCAGACGCGGAGGGATACTGACTTGTTGTGAAAAGTAACTTACAATTCTACCCGTGGTATACGCTCAGTATATCACGGCTAAGAACCAATCAGATTGCTTGATTTGACTTGTCCGTTTTATAATAATAATTTATATATAGAAATTAGCGATATGAGACAATGTGTGGTCTTAGATTTCGCGATATGGAAGTGTTGTCTTTTGCTAGTTATAAGGGCTGCTTTACGGTACGAACCTTTTTCTGAATTTACCAGACAAGTAGATTTTTGTGCTTTTACCCACTTAGTATAAATCCTCATTACTGCTGATTATTTACCAAAACGTTCCGTGTGTTAATATTTTGTTATAACTTCAGAAGTCAACCCTGCAATATCGTTGTCAATGTATTGGGTCAAACATATTGTGATTTTTGATCCAAACCGCCGAGCCTTTCCTCAGACTGTGCTCATTCGCTCTTAGTGGAGCTGTTCAAATCTGTGCAAACGGAGCACAAACATCTTTCTCTCGTGGTTTCCGTCTCCTAACCTCAGCTTCCTCTCTTCTCTCTGTCAGATTATGACGGTACCAAATGACCCCTACACGTTCCTGTCGTGTGGGGAGGACGGCACGGTGCGATGGTTTGACCTCCGCACCAAGACCAGCTGTACAAAAGAAGACTGCAAAGATGTACGATGACAACTGTGATGATTTTCTCCTTTCAGCCTGTGATCTATTATACATGTACTCTGAGGGTGGGGGTCTTCGTGGTGGTGAGGGGGGCAGTCGTGGTGATTTCTATCATGTTGAAAAACTGGCACTTTATGGGTGAAAATGCCCCGTCTTTCGAGGGTTGCTGTCCCTGACCTGTATATCTTAAATAATTAAAAGTATATTGGAGTGTTTAACGCATTTTCAATAAATAGGTGTTATTTAAGATGTAATTGGCTTTCTTCTCCTTTGGCTGATGAAGTTAGGAACAATTAAGTATTGATGATCTCCACATTCTTTTGATATAAGAGTTTATTTTCGGCGCAGCTCTCTTTAAAAAAAAATTCCGTATCTGAAGCATGTCCAATGTCTGTGTGTGTCTTCTCGTATTTCGTGTTTGGGATTCGTGCTCGTGACCTTAAGACTGTCAGAAGTTTTACCAGACTCAGTTACACCCCCCTCTTAATTACCCTACAACATGTTAATGTAACAAGTGGACATCTACTGTCATTGAAATTATTCTTTAAATAATTGATCACTTAGATGGAACTCTTACATTTGGTAAAGTATGAGGAAACACTTTGCCGCTGACTTGTTCTATTAGATTCCGTTTGTGAAAAAACTGGCATACTATGTCCGACAATTTCCCTTTTTCCCCACGAGTTACTGACGCTGGTGTAATGAATTTTTTTCATTATTGTTTTAAATAAAATGTATTAAAAAATATCCAATCTTTATACAACCACAATGAAAAAACAACAATGACTTTTTCCCCCTTTTTTGTAAGATGATAATTTCAAACTATGACGACAGACATGTGAAGCTTCATTTTAAAATAGTGTAAAAAGTCATTTGGTACAGAATAGGAAATACTGACTCTTAAAATACCTCTTGCTGCTGACTTTGTCAATCGCTCATTGACCATCATGTACTACCCTTCCTCATTGTTTTTGCTCTGACTTCAGGACATTCTGATAAACTGTCGCCGGGCAGCGACCTCTATATCCATCTCTCCTCTGGTGCCGTACTACCTGGCCGTCGGCTGCTCCGACAGCTCGGTGCGGATCTACGACAGACGCATGCTGGGAACCAGAGCCACAGGTACGCCGGCACACATCTGTCTTTATATTCATGTTGATGTAGTAGATTCACATGACTTGATTTTTACCAAGAGCATTCAAAAGTGACAATGGAACCACAAACTAGAACTATTTGTGTCACGATGGAGAAAGTGGACTGATTTCGTAAACCTCATAGGCCATATTTTATTTTTACAAACGTATGATTTAACTGTGACGTCCTGATCACTCCCTAATGTTCGTACTTTTTACTGTTTTAATTTTATCTTTGTGTAAAAAAAGAAAAAGGCATTTCGGACAGACAAACTTAAGATGTACAATTACTACGTCTTGAAAAAACACCGTGTAATTGTTTGCTGCCAAATGTCAATAAAAAATATATTACAAAAAATAAAATAACGATAGTTTCAAAATTTGGGTTTTTGGCAAGTTTGATTATCTGAGGTTAACAGGGATTTTCTTTCGTCCTCAGGTAACTACATGGGCCGGGGGACGACGGGGATGTGTGTGAGGTTCGTCCCCGCTCACCTGTCCAACAAGTCGTGCCGCGTGACGTCTCTCTGCTACAGCGCGGACGGCCAGGAGGTGCTGGTCAGCTACTCCTCCGATTACATCTACCTGTTCGACCCCAAAGACGACCAGGCCCGAGAGCTGAAGGGCCCATCTGAGGAGAGGAGGGAGGAGGTGAGCCATGGAGTCAGGCTCCTCATATTACACCAGTCTCTGCTGTACATGTACATACAGTACAGAGACTTATACCATAATCAACATGGAGATGCAAACTCAAAACAGCGAGCTTCCTGCAAGTACATTTCAATAACCCTTACCATTTTAAGCACTACATTCTAATAAGATTTTCTTTCGTTCGGTGGAAACAAACTTTTGTCCTGGTATCAATGGAGAGCTCCTTCCACCATTTTGAAACCAGTTTAACAAACGGGCATCTTTTTTGTTGGGGGATTTCTGGTTTTAGTAACGATAGTGGCGCAGGACAGTGATATGTCTTTGGGTCAGTATATTCAGCACTTTCAATTCATTTAAATGTATTGGATGGGTTGCAACAAATAAAAAAGATATGCTCCAAAGCAGCATGTTTAAATAAAAAATAAATAAAACTGTTATGGAGCTTGATAAATAGAATGATATTTTTCATTATTGATTTATCTGTTGTTTATTTTGTTTCAGCTATAAATCATTTGGTCTATTGGTGTCACAAAGTACATACCAGTTTCTCTCTCGTTGTGTTGCTCAAAAACTCAAAGATATTCATTTAAGTTTTATACAAAACAGAGAAAAAGCAGGAAATCTTCCTATTTTTCTCTGCTTTATATATATCATCTTTATTGGGCAGTTTAAAGCATTTAGTTGCAAGACTGTAGGCTTTTCCTTTTTTTGTTGACACTGTTTTCTAATAGTCTGGCACCCACGGTTTGCATCTAATTATTCCTTTTAGTTGTAGATGTACCAAAGGAAATAAACAGAAACAGAAAGTGTGGCCATCAAAGCCGTCCAGGTAAACAGTGAAAGTGTGTTAACCCCAACACACCAAGAGATGATAACTGATGCACTGAGAGGAGAGGAAAACACTGTGATGTAGGAAGAAAAGGCTAAATGGATTATTGATTAGAACTGTTTTCTTCTTCAGTGTTTTTCTTAAATGTATCTGGGTCATCTTGTCTGTTTGGGTGAGCATTTTGAAAAAGTGTTTACTGGTGGTGGCGTGTGTCTGAATGTGCTGGATCATGGTGCCAGTGTTTCAAAGCCTCGTGCTGAGTTCAGCTGTGTCGGGATGCAACCGCCACACACATTCCTTTCCAAATACAGCCACCGACGTAGGCAGTGTTCCTCTATCCTCCAAAATAGTTCAGGCTGAGTGGGCCAAGCAGAGGCTCATTACCTCCCCCCCCTCCTCTCTCTTTCTCTTTCCTTCACCTGTAGCCTGGTTTCTTAAGGGCCCTCTGCTCTCTGATTTATCCCACTATCTCTGCCCTGCTCTGCTCCTTTCACCGCCTCTAGCCCATAACCAGACCTGATGACATTTCCTAAAGTAAAGCAGTTGATAGTCCCTGCACTAAGACCCCCCTTTTCTATTTCTGGCTCTCGGCCTGTTGCCCTGCAAAGAGCGCCAGGCGACTGGAAAATGGAGGCAACCTCTGCCAGGAGGGGGCACTTTAAAAAAGGACGCTGACAGAGACGAGCAGTGTTTTGCTTTGGCAGCGGAGCTATTTTTGACCATGCCTTGACTGACAAACTGCTAATCTTTCTGTGTGTGTGTGTGTGTGTGTGTCCACAGCTGAGACAGCCTCCAGTGAAGCGCCTCCGCCTGCGGGGGGACTGGTCTGACACTGGACCCCGCGCTCGCCCTGAGAGCGAGAGGGAGAGAGACGGTAAGACGGACACAGCAACTGACACAGAGCTCAGGTTACAGATCCGGCCTCTGAGACTTTCCCAACGCCCCTCCTCACTTAGATATTCACATTTTCTTGCAAGGTTGCAAATTTGGAGCGTAAACGTTTTTTTCATTCACATTTATTCAGCTGTGCCTAACTGCAGCATTTCAGCTTACACATGAAAGCAGTTGCTCGTGATACCCCCACCAATATTTAGGTGGCTCCTTTAAACACATCCATGTCTGTGTTCCACTGCGATGCTGATGTCACAATGACTATATATCACAAAACATAGCCCTCTTCTACTTGGAAGAAACCCAAACAAACCTGGAAGACACCAAAGACAGCTCAGAACAAATAAAATATGTTTGATGAATGGATTGTTGTTTTTCAAAGGGTTTTTAAATGGATTCTTTAATTTAAAAAAATACCAAAACAGAAGAAAAATACGATTTTCTTACTAAGATTATCAGGGTGTCCGCGGGGTCTTAAAAAGTATTAAAAGTTGATCAATCAATTTAGCGAAAATTAAGGCCATTTTCCAAGGTATTACATTTTGTAGCTTGTTTTCAATAAATATATGAATGGTCCAAAGAGGTTGTATTCTACAGTCTGCCTGAATGTTCATTGCGTAGGTGTGTAGTGTGATTCTGTGTAGTTTATTCATGGCAGGTCTTACATTTGACTTCAGGGTTCCTGCATATACCCTGATTTGGCACAAACACCTTACTTTCACTATTTCCCCTAATTAATCACTTGTTGAAATGTTTTAATTTCCAAAGCATGAGGCTCGTCAACTAATCATTATGTGCCAAAATTAAATGTCCCCTTTCTTTTCCAAGGCCTATAAGAAACACCAGTCCCTATGAACTATGTCAATCAAATATGATGGCACATATCCGCCTCTGTCATGTTTGTTTTAATACGTCCAGCAGCTGTTAACCTTTTTATCCTTCACTATCACAGGGGAGCAGAGCCCGAACGTGTCTCTGATGCAGAGGATGTCGGACATGTTGTCTCGGTGGTTTGAGGAGGCCAGCGAGGCTCAGAGCAGCCGAGGAACTCGACCGCAGACACGTCCCAGAGGTGAGACGAGAGTCCACACACAGCCAATCAGACACATCAGGAGTCCTGGAATTACCCCTGTGTGGATGTCTGTTTATGTTGGGTTTTGTTTATTTAAAGGGAAATATATTGCTTTCTTTATGCAGTCTGCAAACAAACTCCGAGTTTTCAAACAAATGCAATATATATTTTGCAGATTAAATGAAGGTAATTTGGCTGTTGGCATCTTTTCAACATACTTTAATGTGATAAATATTGTATAATCTATTTCTAGGTGTTAGTTTACAAGCAAGAGAAAAAAGTTTTAAATTATAATGTTGGCTAACACTGGTGCCTTTACTGTATAGTAATAATTCATCAAAGTGCATTGTTACTGAATAAATAATACCCAGTCAGTTGAGTTTTCCATTTTTTTAGATAAAGACTCAAATTCAGTTACCTTATTTCCATATATGTGTCAGCAACACAAATGCTGGTGATAGATATTCATAATTGACCATGTAGTCGGGTTTTAAAATGTGAGATTTTAATCAAAACATCATAAAAAATTCATAAATGAATCCTGATCATTCCTCTTGTTTCAGTGGCCGCTGTGCGTCCAGGGGGGGCGTCGAGTGTTCCTGCTCTGCCTGCTCCGGCGGCCAATCAGGAGGCCAGCGCTCCAGAGAGGCCTGCAGAGCCAACCCCCCTGGAGGAGCCAGCCGGACCTGCAGCCGCCGCCACAGCCATCCCTAAATCCACCTCCTCTTCATCCTCAGGGTCATCATCAACAGTCACAGCACCTCCTCCGTCCACCTCCTCTTCAGTGGAGAGCTCAGTCCCTTCCTCCTCTTCCTCGCCCGACACCACCGGGACCCCCACGCCCACCCCCGCTCTCTCAGGTAAGAGAGCAGCTACACACCTTCTGCTACACAAAAATTCACATTTGTCTCTTCAGCTCAGTTCATCCTCAGACCATCGCCCCTGTGAGTAGCTGTGTGTGTTTGTTGGAGCGACTCCAGTCAAGCAGCCCCCCCACCTTTACTTCCACATCCTGTTTTCCTTTTCCTTGTTTATTTTCTGTTTCCCTGACATCCTCCCCCTCCTCCTTAAATCATGCATTCCCTCTCCCTCTCTCTTCCTCTGCCTCTTCGTCAGAGTACGGTCCTCGTCGGCTGCCCATAAGTTTAGTGTGTAGGCGTTTGCAGAGGTTACTCCGGCTGGCCGACCCCCCAGGAATGGGTCCGCGAGCCGCCCGTGCTTCTTCTCCATCTGCCTCTTCCTCCTCTCCTTCCACCTCAGCCCCTGAGAGACAGTCACAAAGGGCTGCTTCATCTTCTGCTGCTGAGATGCAACCCCTCACAGGTTACCCTCCCCTCTGTGTAGGACAGGCAGTCATGTTTGTTTGTAGAGGTTACAGGAAGACCCCGCCTTGCTAGAACTGACCACTAATCTCACATTGATCCTCTTTCCATTCCCCCAAAATAATGCACCTTGTACTTATTAACCCCGAGTCGCCCTCTGCTGTTTGTTCAGCCCCTCACTCACTAATGCCGTCACTCCATCGCTCCTCTCTCGTTGCTTGAGTTTTCACCCGAGTGGCACCAGCTTCTGCTTTTGGCATCCTCATAGCTCATGTGGTTGTTCACACGTGTTTTAATGATGCATACTGATCGCACTCAAGCTTGGGATTCACATTCAGATTCAGATTCAACTTTATTGTCATTACATAGTACATGTACCAGTGACGAAATGTAAGTTTAGGCATCTGACCAGAAGTGCAAAATAGCAGTGCAGGAGTCTACATAATGAGAATAATTATACATGGAATTTTGTATTAATAGAATAATTATAAATATAAAGCCCTATATATAAAATATATAAATATAAAGCCCTTTTCTATCTACTGTTCCTGGTTAAATGATGGCGTTATGTTATTTACATGACAAATATGTTTCCTGTGGCTTAAAGGTGGGGTAGGTAATTCACTTCAGAAACACTTTTGTTATATTCCATGGAATGCTCTTAACATCCCGATATCAATGAATACATGAAATGCTTTGACAAAAAATACATAACAAAATGTCATCTCTGGAAGCCGTGGCGCTGTAAAAAGCACGACCAATCATCTGAGCCGGCCCGGCTAAAGTAACTGGATGGCCTACCTGCCTGTCAGCCTTCAATCTGTGCACACACTTATCTCGTGCCCTCATTGGTCATGTGCGCGTTCGTGTGTGTTGGAGGAGGGGCTCTGTGAGGAAGTCTGAAGGAGGAGGCAGATTTTTGTCGGCTGCTTATTTTCAAATTCTAGCGCACTCGAGCTGGTTTCTCCATTCTTACCTACCCCACCTTTAACTTAGAGTCTCAACAGAAGCAGCCACACAACTCTTCTGGTGCAAAGATAACTTATTTTGGAAGTAAGTTGAAGACTTTCTAATGTCTGACAGTGCACAAGCATATAAGGACAATATATGACTTTACTATTATCAGATGCTGTGTGTAGAGCATGTTTTGCTGGATACTCATTTATGAATCCATGCAGTCCAAATAATATTGTGGTTGAAAGATAAAGGAGAGAAAGACAGAGAAAGGTCTTGTTGAAAGTCATAACAAATACTTTTAGCTTACACTGTCAACTTTGAAATGTAAAAGTAGCACATTTACATTTGAACAGAATGGTTTATTGAATAGATTTTGTTAAACTAAAGATAATAATGCATTTATTATAGTGCTCTTTATGCGAACAAGTGCATTTAATATCTCTGAGCCTTTATGTTAAAGGGAAGATATTTAATCAAGAGACATGTTAGAGGGTTTGTCCTGGTTAGACTTCCTTTTCTTTTCCCTTCACTATATCTGTAAAGCGTCTTTGAGCACCTGTAAAAGCGCTAACAAATTAAATCTATTATTATTATTTAAGGGACTCTTTAAGGGATTTAAAACTGCAGTCACATTCACCAACAAGCTGCATGTATGACATTTGAAATGTGTTATATCTTATATGACACCAAAAAGTCATTCTAAATTTTAAAGGGCAATTGCTTGCATTGGTAGTGTTACTATAGAGAGGCGAAGTCCCTCCCCTTCCGGGGGACCTCCATGGGACCTTATTTCAGAAAAAGTATGTAATGAAGTCAATGGCAAACGGGATTGAAAGAATTACACATATGATGTTTGTCAATTCAAAAGATAATTTTGCAAGTCAAAACATATAAAAAATGTGTCGTAAAACTGTGAAGTAACACATTTTTGTGTGAAACCGCTCAATGAACTAGATGTCCCATCTCGCACCACACACCAAGATGGCCGTCACGTTGGCACATCTCACTCCTTTCTTTCAAAAATCACTCCAAGTCTAGGCACGTTGAGAGCTGCACATGCACACAAGGGGAGTTAGTCGGTTCCGTGAGAGCCAGCATGCGGGACCGGGATTCTGGGATTTGTAGTCTTTCTAGTTGCGTATTTTTCATAGTCTTATATTTCAACAGTTTTACAACAAACTGACTTTTTTGACATGGAAATGCTTTTTTAAGATTGAGAAACATCATATGTGTAATTCGTGGCACAATTCAAACGGGATCGAAAGATAATCTTTCTCTCTCCATTGACTTCAATACATAATTTTTCCGAAATAAGGTCCCATGGGTCGGAAGTAGATGGGCGGGACTTCGCCTCTCTATTAGGCTATACTTAATGAAAATGCAGGCTTTTGATTGGCTGTCACTTCTCTAACTAAATTCATAACAAATAAAAACACATTGGACAGATAAGGATTGTTTTGAGGTTTCAAAAGGCAAACAAAATGTAATTATAATGTTTGTGAGCTTGATGCGTATGAAACCATTGCAGGAAATAACGTTTTTTTAAGCACTACATGTAGTAAGCATGTTTGAACTTGTCATGTTTTACTAATCTCTGAGACTCATTTTGCTCATAGAGTGGATGTGAAATGATCAGATGAACCTTTGGCTGATTTTACAGCTTGGCCTTGCACCGTTTTTACTTCTTTAACATGACTGACGTTTTTAACCCTCCTGCGTGACGACTGTGTGAAGTCCTCAGCCTCTGTGTCCGATGTTTAGTGGGTTTCATTTGTGTTCCAGATTCCCCCTCGTCTGTGGTAAACAAACAGCTGGGATCCATGACTCTTGACGAACAGCAGGGTGCGTCCTCCCCCCCCCCGCCCCTGCCTCTCGCTTTGTCTTCCTCACCCGCTCCTCATACACACAAACACTTTCTCTCAACCCTCTGCAGTCTGTCCTCTCTGTGTCTTCATGCTTCTAGTTTCTCTGTCCACATCTTTACCTTCCCATTGTTCCCATTTCAAGTCTCAAGGCTTTTATTGTCATGTGTGCATAGTAGGGCTGCTCAATTAATCGTATTTTTAAAATTATTATTATTATCTGCCCAGACACATGTTGACACGTCTCTATCTGACCAGAGTAACTGTGACTTGGACTGAAGGATATAATATAGCAACACAAATAGTCATTAAAGTCTCAGTAAATTAATAATGATAATCTCTTTTTTGTTGTTTAATCAAGCAATATCATTTTGTATCAATATTGAATTATTAACATTGATCAGGTACGCATTGTGCAGGTGGAGTAACACACTTCTTTACGTATGCGTTAGGGGTTAATTCACCCAAATGTCCAACTAAAATTCATATATGAAACACATGTTATCCCATGTTTTAAATAAATCTGTTTATTGATTTTTATTTTCATTAAACAAGGCTGAATAAAAAACTGTACTTATAAAACTGCAGCAAACAATTACATAATAAACTAGTTTTCAATGTATGATAAAAAGTGTTAGGGGCATATTTTTAAGAAAGTGCCGCATGCCAATGTAATACCTCTGATTTCTTTCATTAGTATTTCACCAACGCTCAACAAAATAACTATTTACAGTTTTACAATATTATTATTATCAAAATGTGTGTGTGTGTGTTGTGTGTAAACAACTGGCATGTGATGCGTTTATTAATTTGAAGATTGATTTTCTTTTGATGAACTAAGTGGATAATTGACTAATCATTGCATCTAGTTTGTTATACTAGTCCTACTTTCTACTTGAGGCTTAAAGTTGACATGTTGTAAACCTCATCATGTATCATGCTCTCGTTGTTCCTCTTGATAACAAACAAATGTTGCTGTGATGGATTTTAAAGGGAACTGCTTAAAAATCAGTTATAATAATAATGATGATTTTAATTAGAGCGCTTTTACAGCTGCTCAAAGCGCCTTACAATTACATATTACACATATTACACATGTAAATGTCAATACTGTGGACATTACCCACAGGAGCAAATGCGGGTAGAGTGTCTTGCCCGAGGACACAACGGCCTGACGCAGCGGGTTTCGAACCAGTTGTCCTCCTTATCACCTTAAAAATCCAGCGGCTGTGTCCCGATGTGTTTGTGGCGTGTTGCTGAAAGTCACCACAGTGTGTCCACTTTTTAGTCCGCTGCATGTTTGTGTTTGGAAATGATGCAGCGGTGTATGTTTTCAGTGTGCCTTTAAACACAAATGAATGCTGTGAAAAACCTTGTTGCTTGTATCGCCTGTGTTTCTCTCTCAGGAGCAACAGAAGCTGCAGGTTCGCCTCCTGATCAACCTGTTTCTGCACCGGTTAACGCTCCCACTACCTCCACCACCTCCACAACCTCCTCCTCCATCACCTCCTCCTCCATCACCTCCTCTTCCACCTCCACCCTGAGCAGCACAAGTCGGCCCAGCGCAGCAGAGCCCGTCCTCAGCCTGCACTACAGCTCCGAGGGAACCACCACCAGCACCATTAAGCTGGACTTCACTGATGAGTGGTGAGGGGTCGCATCGTTTCTTATTCTCCCCTTTAACACATTTATTGTGTGCTTTATTTGACGATACGATACGATAATACTTTAATGGTCAGATCAAGTCTGAAATTTGACTAGCATCACAGCAGCTCCATGTGTAACAACACATGAACAACAAGCATTTAACGGCACAACAGCCTTCTCCATCGCTGCCCCCACCCTCTGGAACTCCCTTCCACAACACATCAGAGACTGCACCGACCCCCCCTCTTTCAAAACACACCTCTTCAGACTGGCTTTTAATTTGTGGATTATGTTGTGTTACCGTTTTAATATTTTTAATTCTATTTGATCTCGTTTTGTCACCACTGTAAAGCATCTTTGAAATGAAATGTATTATTATTAATCACTGAGAGAAAACCTGTTCAAAGACCCTTTAGCGTGCATTAGATCTGGGATCAGCTCTGTGTTTACCGTGAGGATTGACTGGTGCACAAAGGATGCTTCAGTCTGACTTTATTGAATTGTCATGGAAGTTTATTCATTTTAGCACTAAATTATCATTTCTGAACAAATGTTTATGTTGTTACCGTAGTAGCTCCTTCTTCCTGAAACATATCATAATGGGCCCTCTAGAGCCAGAGTGGTCAAACTGCAGGAATGAGTTGATATCTGATGTTCTCTTATTGCCACTTCCTACTGAGGAAGAAGTAAGAAAACACCGTGGCTTGAGATCCTCTTTGTAACTGTTTGTATCTCCCTCACAGGAGCAGTAGCACATCGAGCTCTATGGGCAGCGGGGGTCCCAAAAGATCTGAATCTGTTCCTGCAGTGAACCGAGAGGGTCTGTCCACGGAGAGCTCAGCCTCAGAGCAAAGTGAGTCCTTATATTCATGTATAAATATTACAAGCATTCAACAACTTGTATTCAAAGTCCTACTTGCAGTTGCCCTTTAAATGTTGCACATCTCTTTTAAAAAGTGTCACTTTCCCTTTCAAAATGTTTGATACTGCACACAGTCATTTCCAATCCAACTTTATCTATAGCCCATTTAAAAACAACAGAGTTGACCAAAGTGCTGTACATTAATACATATATATAAAAGCAGCATATATAGCGACTGTGGCTGCGAGGAAATGCGGTCGTCGTTCAACCAGAAGGTTGTGGGTTCGATCCCAGCCCGTGCAGCCAACATGTCGATGTATCCTTGGGCAAGATACTTAACCCTGAGTTGCTCCTGATGGCATGGCCAACGGTGTGAATGTTAGGTCCTAGAGTAACATACACTGCTCTGTATGAATGGGTGAACGACATGTAGCATGTAAAGCGCTTTGAGGGGTCGTAAAGACTGGATAAAGCGCTATATAAGTACAGTCCATTTACCATTTACATTTAGGCAAAAAGAAACTAATGTAAAAGCACGAGACAATAAAACCATACTTATAGCCACAGACTGAAAACCCTCGAACATGATGTAAAAACATTTAAAAACACAAAGAAATAGAAAACCCCAATTTAGAAAACACAGACGTCTTTGTCATATTCTTAATGTAAACATTTATTTGTATCTAAGAATATTTAGAAAGTCGTTTTTTTCAATACTTCTATATTTACTCCTAGATTACAATGTAATTCATATGCATTTGTTTGCATGTAGAGTAAAGGCTCTACAACTGCATTTTGTGGCGAAACCCTGTGTTTAAAAATGCAATTCATCTAAAGGTATATTTGTATACTCTATGATACACTCCAGCTAAATCCTTGTAGGTGTAGCTGTTACGTGCCGTGTTGTGTTTGTGTGTGTCTGTGTACTTGGCATTAAACTTCATTCTGGTTGTATTTCAGCTCCCTCTCTGTCCTCGGGGCAGCAGAGTGTCGCGGCCGCCTCCTCCTCTGAGCCTCCGAGCGGGGCCTCCTGCTCCGGGGCCCAGGCTGCTGCTGCTGGATCCTCTCAGGGGGAAACCGTGGCTCCTTCAGGGGCGGAGAGGAGTCCGCCTGTGGGCACGGAGGACAGGACGGGGGGCTGCAGGAGAGCGGAGCCCCGAGGGGAGGAGGGGGGCGAGGAGGGCCAGAGTCAGGCGGCACGGCCGCACCAGGACTCTGACGACAGCGACGACGACCCCATCCTCATCCCGTCCACCAGGTTCAGGGGTCAGGGCCAGAGGTACGCCGCAACAATCTGTCTATAGAGTGGTGCAGGGATGAGGTTTTTCTGTAGGCTGACTCGGAAGTTTGCATATCCTTTCGCCTACTTGTCTATCATCCTTTTTTTATAACTAATGCTGTTGATATATTGTGATTTTAAGGGTGTCTATTACCATCTGGCCAACAGCTGGAAATTAGCAATGTTGGCTAAAGCTGCCTCATTTACTGTTTTTTGTGACAGTTGATCAATGGGGACGGTCCACGACACTATAAACAAATAAACTATCGCCCGACAAAAAGACAATGGGATTTTTCCTTTGGATAATGTAATTCTGCAGGGAGCAATAGAATAGAATATAATCTATCTGTATTGTCATCATACAAAGTACAACGATATTTCTTTGGCAACTCTCACTGCAGTAAAAAATAGACACAATAAATAAATAAGAGTAAAGGTAAAAGCAGAGGTGGTAGCGATGACAGTGCAACGAGATCAATGTCAATGTGCATATTTACACTTAGTCTAAATGTATATTAGTAAAAGATGATTATGATGCATTTTATTTATATAGCGCTTTTCATAACTCAAAGACGCTTTACAGTATGAGGGAGGGTAGACAAACAAGGACTGGCAAACAAGTAAGTAAAAAATAAAAAGGCAGTCAAGAGGAAGTTGATTGAGAGGGGGGGGGGCTTATGGGTAGACAGAGTTGAAAAGATGTGTTTAGAGGCGGGACTGAAAGACTGTGAGGGACTCAGAGTCACGGAGATCTTGGGGGAGGGAATTCCAGAGCCTAGGAGCTGCCACTGAGAAGGCTCTGTCCCCAAAGCTGCAGAGTGGATGTGGGAATGGATAGGAGTCCGGCTGCGGTGGATCTGAGGGACTGTGGGGGTTGATAAGGAGTGAGAAGGTGTGTGAGATAAGGGGGGGCCAGATGGTGGAGCGCTTTGTAAGTGAGGGCCAGAATTTTGTAGTTGATGCGATGGGAGACAGGAAGCCAGTGGAGGTCTTTGAGGACTGGGGTGATGTGATAAGTATTGAAAGAGCCATAAGTATTTCTAAAATAGTAGTTGTTGCAGTCTTTGAGAGGTGGAGTTGTGATAATCTCAATATATTAACAGCACTTTATAATAATTGAAGCATAAATGCAATCAACCAGAAGTCAAATTTAACCATAAAAGAACTACATCACGGTCGCATGACGACTCGTCACCGTGGCTAAGCTAACGGTGGCTAATGGTCAGCATGATGACGTTTAGTAGTCTTATTGTCACTTGTTCGCAACCTTTTTACAACACATGGCTTCAGACAATCATTCGCGTGTTATTTCATGTGTTTTTATTCCGAGAACAAAACGGAAAAATCTTGTAAAATCGTATTTCAAGAATCTAACCAAAAACTCATTCGGACTGTTCAAGACGGCTAAAAAGACGTGCTAAAATGCTAACTTATACCCGGGTTTTAAGACTCATTCCTGCACCACTCTATTCACTGACAACAAGAAAATGTACTTTTGAATTCACGTTATTAACTCATTGCTTTTGTTTAATTTAGAAGGTGGGTATTCTGATTATTTTGTGATGCCTTCTACTAATATAGATTAAATTCCAGAGGATCTGCAGTAGGAGATAGGATGATCAGGTAAAGTGTTTGCACTAAAAGCATCTAACCTGTCAGGTGTGTCACATGCAGCAGAGCTTAAAATCTCAACAGCACAACATGATGAAGATAAAGGGGATTTGTCTTGGTTTGGTCCTTTCACTCACGAAAAACTAACACACAGAGTGATGTGCATGTGAGTACTGACACACCAACCCAGTCTCACGGCATTTCGTGTTCACCAACATGATTTTTAATCTATTGATTCGTGTTCACCAACACGATTTGCCCCTTTTTTTCGTGTTGCACAGCACGATTTTAAAAGCAATGTATTTCTACTGCCTGCAGCACGTCTTTTTCTCCGGTCGGGTCGAGGAAGACCGGAAGCTGTGTGGTTCATAAAAACATGTTCTTATTCAATATCAAGCCACAGTTATTGCTTTTATTTGAAATCGTATAATTTCGGACTTTTGTTGCCGTCTGTGAGGAAAATAAATGGGGCTCAGAGCCTCAGGATACTGAAATCTGTATTTTTTAAATCTTTTTTTCCTTCTAATTTGTTATTCTTCTCAAAATAACACACTGTTATTTAATCACCAATAACACACAATTATCCTTGCTTTTATTTATTGGTTTAATTCCATAATCTCTTTTTTTTTTTTGGCGTCAGTCAGGAACTGAATTTCAAAATAAAAATAACCGGAAACAGACGTAGGCATTTCGAGCGATTACCCAAGATCCTCAGCTATGGTTTTAAGCTCGCTTATTGGATGTTTTAGCCGCAATGCATGCTGGGATTTGGTGTTTATATGATATGAAATCCGGAAAACATTTTAAAAGAATAAAATAATACTTAATTCCGAGTGCTCTTGCTTTTCTCTTTGAAAGTCATCACATAACGGCATTGTAATACACGGTTCGGCTGCATTAAATATTACAGATCTGCCGTAGTTCTTTATTTATAGAGCCCTGATGAGAAGACCTTTGGAAAAACTGAGAAAATGCCGCCGAAACTGAATACTTGACGTGGATCATAAATATATTCAACAATTAAACAACATCTTCAATTTCTCTTCACACAATACGTCTCCTTGCAGTATCAACACTAATTCGGCTGACTTTTACATTTGATCTAATTCACAGATAGGTTATATTTACTAACGGTGCACAGCTGATATAAAAGGACTGTAGTTTTTAAAGATATTACTGATTTTCTTTGAATGTAAGAATGTAAATACTGAGTCTGAAATAGTATAGCAATATGCTGTAAAATTATGTGAAAGCATGAATAAAACTACACATCTTCAGATGTTGTACATACGGTGTCCTACACTAATAATACAAAGTTATTATGGCTGTGTGTACCTTGTGTGCACCGCCTAGTGGTTAAAGCACGTTATTCAATTATTGTGTTTTATTTGATTAAAAAAATATTAAGAGTACATACTTTCATAGGGGGAAAGTATAATATAGAATATAAAAAATCAAGAAGATACTATAAGTGATCTCTACAATAAAACAGTTTAGTGCAGAATGTACAAAGATATTAATAGGAGGAGGTGCAACACAGAAAAACGAATTAACCTTTATTTAAACATTAAATAACAGATTAAGGTCTTCTTTTAAATAAGAAAAAAACTTTGGGGGTATCTATCTACAGATAAATATTAAGCCTGACAAAGTACTTAACGTCTAATATATTGCTTTCCTGCAATGTTAACTATGTTGAAGCACTTATTTTAACTGATATTATACATATGAATTATACTCTTATGTATGTAGATAGAATAAGAAATGTGCAGAATATGACAGTTTAATGGTGGAGGTACACACATATTGATAGATGTCTTGTAATGCACTGTTGAGGAACCTGTGACCCAAGTGTTTAATTCATTGCATAACTACACCGTAGTTGTGTATATGATATGTCAATACACCTTTGAAAATCTAGAAAGGGATGTGCAAAATAGCCATAATATACAGTCTTTAATTAACTATTAGAAGAGAATAACGAGTAATGAATATACTTTATTACTCGTTTCCATTCATGTCAATTGCAGATACATGTTTAGTCTTCTCAAGCACCAACTATCAAATATCTCTCCTGATTGTTGGCACTTGACAATCACCTTACCTGAATTTTACTCAGGTGTAACTAAAGTCTGATTTAAGGGTTGTTTATATTTCACATCATTAATCAGAATCTGCAAAGTAACTCAAATAAGTGTAGTGGAGTAAAAATACCAGGTTAACCTCTGAATTGTAGTGGAGTAGAATTACAAAGTATCAATGAGCTGTCATGTGGGTATATATTAATGCTGCGCATTATGGACACAAGCGATTTTCACCCATTTATTAATGATATGTTTTACATTTGATAACACCAATGTGTTTAATACTGGCAACTTCTAATTGTGGGAACAACGAAAACGTTCAGTAGAGACGTCCCATAGAACATTTTGCGAAACACAATAGCCAGCATGTGTAGTTCTGGGGGGGCGTTCGATTCCAGTTTTGGATAGTCTGGCGTGGTTTCGTTCCATTTCACACAGCTGTTTGACGCTCTGCGTAACCTTACGGGACTGTAGTCCTAAACGATAGCTGGGGATTATGGGTAGTGTAGTGTCTTCGGCCATCCTAAACTCAGAAATGTTCACAATCGCAATGATGCTCGAAATGTCCCTTATAGGCCTACGTCTGTTTCCGGTTATTTTTATTTTGAAATTCAGTTCCTGACGGACGCCAAAAAAGCCCGAGATTATGGAATTAAACCAATAAATAAAAGCAAGGATAATTGTGTGTTATTGGTGAGTAAATAACAGTGTGTTATTTTGAAAAGAATATCGAATTAGAAGGAAACAAATATTTAAAAATACAGATTTCCGTATCCTGAGGCTCTGAGCCCCATTTATTTTCCTCACAGACGGCAACAAAAGTCCGAAATTATACGATTTAAAATAAAAGCAATAACTGTGGCTTGATATTGAGTAAGAACATGTTTTTATGAACCACACAGCTTCCGGTCTTCCACGACCCGACCGGAGAAAAAGACGTGCTGCAGGCACGAAACACATTACCAGTAGAAATACATTGCTTTTAAAATCGTGCTGTGCAACACGAAAAAAAGGGGCAAATCGTGTTGGTGAACACGAATCAATAGATTAAAAATCGTGTTGGTGAACACGAAATGCCGTGAGACTGGGTTGGACACACACATGAGTAGCAGCATCACTGCAGCATTTTGAAGATTGTTTCATAAAGAGCGTTGGAATAAGAAGCATGATGGCAAGATCTGAACAAATGTAAAGGTTTGATTTCCTCAGAGGAGCGTTTTTTAAACTA
Source organism: Gymnodraco acuticeps (assembly GCF_902827175.1). NCBI lineage: Eukaryota > Metazoa > Chordata > Actinopteri > Perciformes > Bathydraconidae > Gymnodraco > Gymnodraco acuticeps. The sequence goes on from NW_022990016.1 coordinate 1,943,760, forward strand.
ATAATGACCCAGAATTGGTGACTACTTTCATGTAGTTCATGGAGAAGGCTTTGCACCACAACATTAAAGGTGGGGTAGGTCATTCCCGATAGCAATGAATTCATTAAATGCTTTGACAATAAATACATAAATTATACATACTTGTGTGCTGGAGGAGGGGCTCTGTAAGGACGTCTGAAGGAAGGGGCAGATTTTTTCCGGTTGTCTACTTTCAAATTCTAGCGCACTCGAGCTGCTTTCTCCATTCTCACCTACCCTACCTTTAAGAGCCTAATTCAGTCATCATGTGTTCTGCCTTGAAAGTGTCTGCTTCCTGGCTTGGGGTTTGTACATTTTCTATAATCAAATAAGTAAGTATCAACGCATGGGGCTCGTAATCATAAGAGACCGCATGTGTTCCTGTGTTTTTGTTTTTCTGGAAACATCATTATCACATGCTGTTTTTCTTGTGTTTCCCAGACGCTCAGCAGCCGCTCGTATCCAGGAGCTTTTCCGCAGGAGGAAAGAACGACGGGAGATGGAGGAGAGCGAGACCCAGAATATCAGGAGACCCTCGGTCAAGCAGGTCTACAAAGGCCACCGCAACTCCAGGACAATGGTACTGCTTTGACCTCGCATTCAGTCCTGTGTGTGGGTTAACGCTGAGGTCAGGAGACTCTAAGCTTAGCATGGACAGGAAACAGGGAAACGGCTAGTCTCAATCCGTCCAAAAAAACAACAAGCTCTATGTTTTTGGGTTGTCTGACGGCCTTAAAATAATTTCTTGAATTAACTTGATTTGTTTGTTTTTTGCCATATCTCAAGAATGAATATGACAATTGTACACAAACACAAATGTAAACGAACAAAAGGACAGTTTATATTACTTTACATTTATAAACAACAGCTGGGCTGAATGGCTCCCTTGAGGACAGTTTGTTTGTGTTTTAATGGGACTTTAGTGAATCAGAACTAACTCCTTTAAAGGTCACCTATTGAGCAAAATCCACTTCTTCACGTCTCTTCTACATCAACATGTGTCCCCTCTGCGGAAAGAGACTGAAAGTTTCAGGAACAAAGATTCTCTCTTTTTGTCCTGATCCATTTATATAAAAACCTGTCTGAAAATGAGCGGATCAGATTTTGGCCACTTTATGATGTCATAACGTTTGTTTGGCTTGTGTAACCATTAGCCAATCAGCAACCAAGGTAACCCCCCCCCCCCCCCCCCCCCCCCCCCCCCCCCCTTATCACCTGAATCTCCTTCTAGAGCACCATTGTGTTCTTTTTAACCAAATGTCTCTCAGAGGGGCGTGGGGAGGGGCTCCTTATTTTCATCTAAAGTAACAGACAGAGAATCAGCACTTTTGAAACAGGGCTGAAACAGAGGGGATTATGGGTAATGCTGCAATGATCTGTTTGGTGTTTGGAGCCAGAGACATGTTTTATATATATCTGAGACCTATAATATATTGATGAAAAACAGTATAATAGGGACATTTGAAACACCAGAGTGACACAATAATGCAAACAAATATTTTCTGTGTGGTCCAGATAAAGGAGTCTTGTTTTTGGGGCGACAACTTTGTGATGAGCGGCTCAGACTGCGGCCACATCTTCATCTGGGACCGACACACAGGGGAGCACCTCATGCTGCTGGAGGCCGACAACCACGTGGTGAACTGCCTGCAGCCGCACCCCTACGACCCCAGTGAGTCCACCCGCACCCCCACTCAAAAACAGAATCTGAACACTTCATTGATCCTGCCAGGGAATTGGGTTTTGTAACAGCTGCTCCATCTAATTCAGATTAAGGCGATGAGGGCTGCAAACATAATTACTTAAACCCATTTCTAAAACATGGGATTTTTATGTATATTTTTTATTACATTACATTTGATTTACTCTCATTTTGTGAAGGCACTTTGTAACTCTGCTTGAAACATGCTATATACAAGATTATCATTATTATCATTGTTTTAGAATAAAATCAAATAATAAACATAAGAAGGTCAAACATGTGCACATTATAAAACAATAATAAAAAGGTGAGCATTTCATATTACAATCTATACAGTGGTGTAGTAGTATTGGGAATTATTGAGTTATTTATTCGTATTTATTATTGATCAAAATGTCGATGTAATACAGAAATGATCCTAAGTGACATGAGTATTGAACGCTGTTTGAAGACTATCCCACGGGGAGTTTAAGTGTGTAACGGTGATTCTCCGTGTGTTTCAGTTCTGGCTTCTTCGGGGATTGACTACGATATCAAGATTTGGTCGCCACGGGAGCAGGCGGCGTCTTTCAACAGAATCCTCGCTAATGAGGTATGACCGTGGATCGATTGTTTAATGCTGATCTGCTCATAAACAATATTATATATTCCCTCGTGTTCAAAAAGAGAGGATTTCAAATAGTTAAGCGACATAATGGAAGTTTTATTTATTTTTATTTAACCTTTATTTAACCAGATAAAAACATTGAGATAAAATCTAATTTGCAATGCTGACCTGGCCAAGAAGGCAGCAACGTTACACATAACACAAACATATAAAATACAGAGAACATAACCAAGAAAACAAAAGACGAAAAAGCAGTCACTACATTGTGCACACTAGGACAGTAAGAAAGGTGCTACTAATTACTGCGAGAGCAGCTGGTGGTAAGGACTTCAGACAACTTCAATTTAAAAACATGCTATTGAGACAAGTGCCGTCAGTTTGAGGCGTGATTGAAGGTCATTCCAAAACCAAGGACCATAATGAAAAAGACTCCTTTTTCCAGCCTCAGTCCGCACAGCAGGAAGTGTACATTTATGTCGGTTAAGGTGTGCTTTTTCTACCCTATTAAATCCTGTTGCACTTTTGTAACCTACAAGTGCAACAAACCATATATAACATGTTCATTTGTGACCTTATTAACATGTTATTTATGGTTTAAGTTGCCGATAAATGGATTGTGTTCCTGTTTCAATTGCTGGTGTCACCTAATGGCCCGTCCACACAGCGGCGTGCGTTGAAGCTTCCAACGCTTCTGCCCATTCACTTTGAATGGGGTGACGTCACTTTTAGCCGAACTGCATTTTGGGAAGCGACGTGGAGCGTTGCTGGCGTTGCTCGCTTCAAAAGTTGAGCAATGTTCAACTTTTGACGCCTCGACGGAGGCGTCAGCCAATCGAATCATATGCCAGTACAAGCTCTAGCCAATCAAACCGCGTGCTTGTGTGTCTGGGGCGGGAGATTCATGTTGTTGGTCGAGTGTCAGACACGCCCGCCGGCAAGCGTCAACACACGCTGAGTCCTGAAACTGACTACAGAGAGACGAAGTCCCTCCCTTTCCGGGGACCTCCATGGGACCTTATTTCCGAAAAATTATGTATTGAAGTCAATGGAGAGAGAAAGATTATCTTTCGATCCCGTTTGAATTGTGCCACGAATTACACATATGATGTTTGTCAATCCTAAAAAATTATTTCCATGTCAAAAAGTCACAGTTTGTCGTAAAACTGTTGAAATATAAGACTATGAAAAATACGCAACTAGAAAGACTACAAATCCCAGAATCCCGGTCCCGCATGCTGGCTCTCACGGAACCGACTAACTCCCCTTGTGTGTGTGCAGCTCTCAACGTGCCCAGACTTGGAGTGATTTTCACCTCTTTTAATACTTTCCGCCTCATTCTGAAAGAAAGAAGTGAAATGTTCGAACGTGACGGCCGTCTGGGTGTGTGGTGCGAGACGGGACATGTAGTTCATTGAGCGGTTTCACACAAAAATGTGTTACTTCACAGTTTTACGACGCATTTACATTTTGTTGACTTGCAAAACTATCTTTTAAATTGACAAACATCATATGTGTAATTTGTGGCACAATTCAAACGGGATCGAAAGATAATCTTTCTCTCTCCATTGACTTCAATACATACTTTTTCCGAAATAAGGTCCCATGGAGCTCCCCCGGAAAGGGAGGGACTTCGCCTCTCTATGAACAGAGTTAATTACAGGGTTTTATATCTTATACATGAGGTGGATTTGAGCTGATGTTTGGAGTTTTTTGTTCAGATGAGGGTACTTTGTCTTTTTAAACCTTCCTCCCGTTTGTCAGATTATTCACATTCCCTCTGTCTTTTTAATTTCTCCTATTTTTTTCTATAGGTAATCACTCGAAATGAGCTGATGCTAGAGGAAACCAGGAACACAATCACAGTCCCGGCTTCTTTCATGCTCCGAATGTTGGCCTCCCTTAATCACATCAGATCAGGTACAAACACACTCTCTCACATTTATTTCATCGTGCAAATGGTTTAAGTATTCTCACCAATTAATGTCGTTTCCTGTCCCCTTCTTTGAAATCTTGCTTTGTTTGTCTTCAGATCGACTAGAAGGGGATCGCTCCGAGGGTTCGGGACAGGAGAATGAGGAAGAGCAGTAGCCTGCGGGCATTTTAAACTGAAAGAAAAAAACTATTTCTTCTTGCTGTATAGCACATGAAAAAAAAACCCCTGAGATTTGTACAAGTATAGTGTAGAATACTTCCTTTTGAAAACTAGTGTAATTTCTAGGCCCCCTTGTGTTTTTTTTATGACTTTCTTACTGATGTTTCTGTATGAGGATAATCTACATCTGTGTGAATGCAAGAGGCAAAGGACGTCAGTATATATATATATTAAGTGTGAGAATAATGGCGGCTGGAGTGCAAGGATGTTAAGTGCAATATTATTTTGTTGAGAAAGTGAGCTTTGATCAGTGTTAACGTGTGACATTTTGAATTTGTAGCGCAAAGCTAAGAATTGTTGATGTGCTGCTCCGGCAGTTACGCATGTAAACAAGGACTTTAAGTAAAAATATACTTGGAGAATGCTTTCATTTTATTGTTGAAGAGAAAGAAAAAGAAGCCGTGGTTCTTCTCCCTGAAGGGGACATGTTAATACATTATAATCTTTTATAGAATTTGGAGAATAAAATAAAACCATGGCATCTCAAAGATGTCTGGAAGATATAAGTTTAAGACGACTGTGAAAAAACAACAACAACATGAGCGACATTAGACAGCAAAGAGCATCTTTTATTCTTCAGATACGACTGTTGGTCATTATTAGAGCCGTACCAAATACTTTCAAGCTTTGACGGCTGAGCAGCTCATAGGAAAGAACGAGACCCCGCCTCCGACGCTGTATCCAGTTCTTATTGTACATCCATGGGAAAAACAGGCACTCGCTTGTTTAATTATTTTGCGGTCTAGATTTCTTAAACATTTTTTGAAGTGAGAAGTTGTCCGTCAGTCTGTGTGTCGGACCCCCCACCCTCTCTCTTTTCCTCCGTACCCAAATCTCTAAAAACGGGGCTACAACGGAGCTGATCCAGATTTGATAGACACGCCAACGGAGCCCCGCCTGAAATTCAAGGTGTTTTTAATTAAAATATATATATATATATATAGCACCAAATTGCAACTGAAGTAATCTATCTACGGTCACTTTTCACATTGAACATGTGCTATTTTATTAAATAAACTAAACGCCTATGTTATTTATCCAATGTATGTGCATGTTTCAGTGTCCACTGCTTTGCGTATTCACATTCTCCCTCCGCTCTGTTTCTGAAGGGCGGCGCTACATTTAAATGTATCAATGAAAGGAAGAAGTGTAGGCTACATGATAAGAAGGGAATACAGTACAGTGTAACACTGTACTGTATTACTTTTTAATGTACAAATACTTTGTTACTGTACGATATCAATAACAATAATCCACAGCTCCTCTCTCTGCTCCAGAGGACAACAAAAATTCAAAAAAATAAATAAAAATTCGGGTACCCGAGCAGTACCCTGCCAAGGCAGTAAACCTAGGGGAAACACTGGACATGATTACATTACATGTTAGACGCTTTTATCCAAAGCGACTTACATACTCAATACTGTGGGCAATCCCCACAGGAGCAGTTTGGGGTGAAGTGTCTCAGGGACACAACGCGCCACACTCCTCCCTGAGGCCACATGATGGATGACCTTTAATGAGTGACAGCCCCAGTTTGTTAAATATTGCAGGCGAGTGTTGTTTTGGTCGCTGTTGTAAAATTCCTCTTCACAGCAACACAAACAAAACATATAATAATGGTTCAGACAATTTTCTGTAAAAAAGTTTTAATATAAGAATTTTGATACAAAACTTTGATGCACATATTTGTTTTAATACTTACTGTATAGTGAAAATCAAAAGGTTACATCACTTCTCAGGTGTATAGTACCGTTCAAATATAATACAAAGATACGAGGTAAGACTGAAGCGCTCCTTACAAATGGAGGATATCTGAGGTACACCACATGTACCAACTAATATGAACTAAGACACATTGTGAAGATTAAGACCAGTTTCTCAGACATTTCATTTTGATTTAAAAGATAAACAGGGATTTATTTCTGATATGGTCCGTGTATGCTTCTCAATAAGCATAATATAATGAAATGTGGGACTTTGCTTGTGCATTAATATAACAGTCTTTTCTAAATGATTACATCTGATTGTTACCTAATGTCCTGTTCACTACATCACAGCTCGGGCCCTACCTCGGGCAGTGAGCCAAAACGACTGAACACACAGTAATAATTGCCTTTACTGGTTGAGTGGTTTCTATGAGAACAAGCACACGCTGCATGTTCAAGTGCAATAACTTAACAAATAATCATGAAATGCCAGGACTTTCTAATTATACTCACTGCAGATACCATCAGGCCTGAGCAACACATACACACTTTTTCACGGTTGAGGTTTTCTTATAAGGAATTCAAATACACAGTTTACCTTTAAACATGCATTTCCTATACACATTAACTCCTATCAGGGTCAAGATTGGGATGTTGTCCTAGCATCCATTGGGGTAGAAGTTAAAATAGCCCCTGGAAAGACTTCAGTCAACATCTACAGGCAGCTTTGTTTACAATCCACGCTATGAAGCCTTTTTCCCACCCGACTTTTAGACTCATCGTTGGAAAAGCTCAGGGGTTCCTCATTTTGAACAATGTCCTAGTAAGCCACGAGAATGTGTGACAATGAACCAATGTTTACGATCATTAGGGCTGTTCCGGATATTCGGTTGTTGTTGCTATGGAAACAACGTGACGGAGATTAACGGAGATCTACATATAAAGACGGAGAAAGTAAACGGTTAGGTGTTAGCACCCCCCGAAGAGGCACAAGCTCTTACGTTGATATTGGAGATTTCAATAAATTCAATTAAAAAAATAATACGAATAACGAAATTGAAACCCGAATAGTACTCCAACGAACGAATATTCGGATACAGCCCTTACGATCACAAACATATCATTATTATTTTTTGTGTGTATTTCATATTGACGCTGCAAATTGTGTGGCAGCAGACGACAAATAAGAATAATAGAAAAGTACGCTGGATTTTAGACTTCACTAGAAACATAGAATAAAGATCACTACAGCAATCGGATCATTACGGTTACAGTAGTAAAAGGCTTCCTATTTGATTACATGAATCATAACAAAGCTTGCAAAGACACTGCTGGTGTGTAATTGGTCCAGCGTAGTGGAATGAATACCGTGCTCTTCACTAATCATTTCAAGTATTGAGTACCCATATGTAGAGAGATCAGACTTCATCAAATGCACCACAGCTCGCAGTCTATAAACGTGTTTAAACAAATGTACAGACCTGCTGTGTTCAGGCCAGTTTTTCCTCCATGTCCTGCTCTTCTTCATCTCTGTCATCTTTAACGATCCCTTCGTCGATACTTTCCAGCCTTAGTCTCTGACCGTCCAGGTATCTGGGTCTCGGTGCTGCCCTAGTCGTAAACAGTCCCCCCGGTAAAGGCAGACCCTCGCCGAACATGGTGAGCTTAGCGTCGCTCTCTATGGCCATCGCCAAACATGATGCGAAGTTGTCGAGAGATTCGTGTTCCTGTGTGTGGATTTGAACTGAGGATGTGTTGTTGTTTTCAGCTGAGGAGAAAAATGCAGAAACCATTACACAAATGGTACAGTCAACAGTGTTTTGTAACTTTCTGACCATAACGTAACGTTTCAACCGGAAAAGCAATTCAGGCTCTCGCCCACTAACAGGATTTTTAACAATTTGTTTGTTTAATCTGTAAAACACTGTTTTGTAGGCTATATCTGTGCAGCGCAACAATATCTCATATTCAGCCTTTCAACAAACCTTGTGCTTTCTGCGATTTAAATATTGCACTAGGTCATATTGGAATTACGATAACATTTCGCTAAATGTGGAAGAGCCAAAAACTGCTGTTCATTGAATGGCTACAAAAGAGTAATTCCTCCAAAAATGGCCAACATGAAAATTAGGGATGCTCCGATCGCCGACCCGATCGAGTGGGCGGGGCCTATGGGGATCTTCCATTTAAAGTGATGTTTAAAACTCAGTTAATGCTCATTCACTGGCGCTTCCACAAACAACAACCAACACAATTATTACATTCAAATGATGTGCATTATTCAAATTTACATTAACTTTGGATAATAACACGGGAGAGATTAGTGGAAGCGCTCTCTCCCCCTCTCTCTCCTGACAGCATCTCATGCAGCTCACTGATGCAGTAATGAGTGACACGACAGTGCAGAATAAACATATTTATAACTAGTTTAGTTTGTTCCAGAGGGAGATAAAATAGCTAAGTGCGTAAGGTCTAACTCTTAGTGTGTTTCGCTCCGCTCACCGGTCCGTCACAGCGGGTGGAGCTGCAGGATTTCTGCTTCACATACGTTGCATACCGCTATTTTATTGTCATTTTTGGACACCTTAAAATACTGCCAGACCGGTGAAGCCATTTTGGCGAGCTTGTTTTGACGCGCACAGAGAAAAGTGTCATGTATTTTACGTCATGCGATCGGCTCTCGCGATCGGCATCCCTAATGAAAACTACACAAGAGGTGAATTTGAATGAAGCTCAGCGCAAGTTCTTTCAGGAAGACTCGTTCCCACGCTCTCATTCACAATTCTCACTCACTCGCCTTTTTTCTCAATAAGCAAAGGCGCAACTTACCCCAGCTAAACCAATCGGTTGCGTCTCATCCCCACAGCCAATCACAGCACACCCGGCAAACGTTTAATTCTGCTCTTTCTCTCCCCTGCCAGCATCGTTCAGGAGAATTGATGCAACCCTCCTCCACCTCCAGTTATTTCAGATCCAAGGCAGGATAGCCCAGAAGAACCCTCATCACTCCGGATTTTTATTTCCCTTTAGTACTCACCACCACCAGTGTCTAGACCCCGGGGGGTTTCTCTTTCTAGTCGGCTTCTCCTCCCCCTTCATCACAGTATGATGGGGTCTAATCTCCAAAACGCTATTGTGCATACGGCAATAAAGATGTTATCAACTACAAACTAAGTCTCTCCTGATTGAACTATAGCTCACTCGTTTACATTTGATCAAGGTGTAAAGTTATGCATTATTTGGGTCATGCTTGCTTTGAGTGACAGATGTGTTAGACTGCTGCCTGCTCTACTGCGGGACATGGTCTCGTCCTGTATTTTTTTTAAGTGTAAAAACCCTCAATAAGTATGAAGTCAACTCCATTCCCCAAAATTAGGGATACCTTTGGCCTGCTCCACTTGGTCTTCAAAAGTGACGGAGCTCCTCCTCTTCCCGGACGGATTGCAGGGGTTCTGTAGTTGGGAGGACCCGTCTGTGGAGAAGTTATCCAGCAGCATCACGTCTGTACCTGCAGGGAATCATCACGGACACAAACAAGGTGAACAGAGAGGGTTAATTAAAAGATCAATTGAAGGGAAAAGCTGCATAAGTATAGCGGCAAAAACTCCCTACGAGTTGCTCTTTGCTTGTTCCATGTAAGAGTCCGTAGTCATTTATAGTCCAGTGTTTAATAAAGACGACAAACAAACACTAGACCACACGGTCAACAGAAAGTCAGAGCAATTCACCCTCTTCCTACGTCATGTCCCAAAACCGGCATCCAACAGGTGACCTAAATACCAATAAACCACACCCACGTGACCAGTGATGAACAATAAGAATTAAACGTGATACAAACAGAAATGAAGATAATAATAGAAATAATAAGCAATGGCAAAACAAGCATTTTGGCTCCTACGATAAGTACAAACCATCTTAATAAAAAGTCACACAAATGAGTTTGGTGATGTGTCTTTGTATTTCCACATGACATTACTTGCCACCCTTAGCTAAAAACATGAGCTGTGAAACAGGAATGTGAGGCGCCCTGTACCAAAGCTTTGGGAGGATGACGCAATAGAGTTTTGAAAATCATGTTTACGCGTGCAAGTCCCATAGTGTCAGGGAGGATGCAACTTTTGATATTACAACCACTGGCTAGCTGTTATCCAAATATAAATGAATGCAACAATGATTGAGGACCAAACAGGATTAAGCATTAAATATAAATCTAGACAACAGGATATTGTAGTTCAGAAATAATTAATTGGACACAGTGTTTTTTTTCTGTGCGTTAAACTTACATGAGTCCTGAGTGTAACTGAAGCCGGTGTCCCCCGTGCTGCTCCCCGGGGCCAGGAGATGCCCTCCGCCCGCAAGCATGGCTGTCAGGTGGGGCGACATACCCAAATCTGAAAGGAACACAAGCAAGATTTTAAACAAGCTGTACAAAAGCATACAATACATTTATTCTATCCCTCTTTGCACATAAATCCACCCGTCCACTATCGTGTATCTGTTTACAGTTCACAGACAACCTTGAATGTACATTACAGGTCGTTTTTTGTATATTTGTTAAGCCTGTGTGTTGTCCTTGATGTTTGCCTTACTAAACATCGTTATTTTGGTCTGTGATTTTGTCATCGATCAATAAAATGAATTATTGCATGACAAACCCACCTGTTATTCTGTTGGAGATGCTAAAGAGGCGGGACGTTCTATGCCGCGTAGCGAATGACTCCCTGTAGTAGCGATCTCCAAAACACATCCCCAGCAGCTCCTTCCTCACCGTTTTATTCCACAGACCGTAGATGAGCGGGTGGCACACTGCGCTGCAGAAAGAGAGCCACGCTACCAAAGTCTCCAGTCCCTGAGAAACACTCCCTTGTCCCCAAATAGCCTCCGTACACACCACCCCAACATATGGCCCCCATGATATAAAGAAGGTGCCGATGACTACTAAGATGGTGACAAAGGCCTTGCACTGACTCCCTGCATACACCAGGCTCCGCCGGCTCCCATTAGAAGAAGTCGAGGTGCTTGAGTTTTTTCGTCCATTCTTCTGAGCTCCATTGGAGCCGTCGTTGGTCACAACAACCGTCCCACAGTGTACTTTCCTGGCTTTCATGCGTGCAACACGGAAGATTACACCGTAACAGGCCAGCATGATGAATAAGGGGGGAAGGATGCACCAGGTGACCCAGAAGGCCGTGTAGCTGGGCTCTTTGTGCCAAGAAGCAACGCAGGTCCACTTGTAGCAGTCAAACTCGAAGGAGGACCACCCAAACAGAGGAGGCAGGCAGCCCACCAGGGAGTGTAGCCACACGTATGCGATGACGACGACTGCCCGGTTTCCTGTGATCTTCATGGGGTAGATCATTGGGTAAAGCACAGCATAGTACCTGTTTGGATAAAAGAGGATCACCTTTAGGAGAGGAAACCAAAGGAGCCTTTTGGTACAAATGACACAGAGGCTGCTCAGAAATCGATGTGTGATTAATGGCGCATTTCCACTACAGCGCGGTTTAAGCGTGCCCGGCCTGTTTTTGGTTGCGTTTCCACTAGGCGTAGTTCCGGCTAGCGGGTACTTTTTCACACTTTTCTGGCTCTCCAAAATCGAGGTTCTTTCGGGGCCAACAACCGGGCTGAGTATGCTTAACTAGTGAGAGAATCGCTGGCAACTACAACAAAATGAACATATTTGACCGTGATTTAATTGTAATACACGTTTCAAAATGATGCCGAAGTAACAACATACTGATACCGGTTAGTAAAAACCATGAATTAATGTTTGACAAGTCTGCAGACAGACGAAAAACCTTTTAAAATGTGTGTTTTCTGAATAGAGATCGGCTAAGCTAACGCAGTATATGCTCCGACTGTCCAAACTCACAACAACGGCCTATACAGACATAAATAAACCAGCGACTGTATTCGCCATGACACAGACAGTCTGTGGTTTGTACTTGTTTAACTTTTGTCTAGTTTCTGAACAGATATGAGGAGCTGTGAGCTCTGAGTGCTAACAGCTAACAGCTGATGTTGGTTTTGTGTTTCACATTGAAGATGACGTCACGGCTCCGCCTACACTGCGTTACTATAGTTATACTACCCCAGTTCCTAAACTGTAATGGAAACGCAGCATAAAGTGAGCCTGGCCTAGCGAGGCCTAACGAGGCCTAGCCATACCGTACTAAGCCGAGCGAGGCCCTGCAGTGGAAAAGCGCCATTAGAAGCTAAAAGCTGCAACACCACCCCAGACCTCTGTAAAGTATAATGTTAATAGCTACATGCACAGCAGAAAAGGAGGTTTTGCAGGTGAACAAATGCATGCACTGTTAACACAAATTCCTCAAGGTGACCTAGGTACTTAGGAAAGCAGTGGGAACAGTAAGGACTGGAGTGTGTGCCTAACAGTAGATCTTTACTAAGGATACCAGGAATAAGAATATAATTTAACCAGAGTGGTATTCAATTTCAATCCCAGACAACTGGAAGTGCATCTAACAGTAACCAACTATTGAAAATATATGTATGTCTTTCACTTTTGAGTGAAATGGGGGGAACAAGTAAAAAGAGGCCCATTGGACATTGTCAAATCTCTTCTTTAGGGGAACCAATGATTTAATATAACATAGCTCTGAACTAGCCAAATGTAACGTACACCATAATAATACTAGGCCTGATATACAGTATATTGTAAACTCTAGATCTAGTTACTTAGATGTACCTCGTATTGCTAAACCAACAGAACATTAAATGTAATATTACCTATGAATTTAATTTCCAGCACTAACCTGTCAATGGCAATAGCTCCGAGGGTGAGCATACTGGCCGAGCTGATGAGTAAGTACAGCAGGGCAGTGAAGTTACACCACACCACCCCAAACACCCACTCCTTCTTTGCCGAGCTCACTGCCACGAATGGCAGCACCAGCATGGACAGCAACAGGTTGGACAGGGTCAGGCTGAACACAAACTTGTTGCTGGGTGTGAGCAGATAAGGCCTGCGATAGAGGGTCGCTACGATCATGAAGTTCCCCAGGCCAGCGAGAAGTGTGATGGTCACGATGGAGACGGACTCCAGGGCAGCCAGACCCTCCCCATGCCCCACCGAGGTACAGTTCCTACTGTTGTTCATGGTGACAGGCTGGGCCACCACACAGGTGAAGGGACGGTTGGAGACTGCAAGTGAAAGGACGTGGATAGGACGAAATCATCAAAAAGTATTGAAATTTGATTGTTAAAGAGCCATACCGTCCTACCGTTGGCTGCCAAAAATGTTTGTAACGTTAAGTACATTTCATCAATACAGTGCCAAACAGAATTGAGATACTTGTTCTAGTATTTTACTCAACTACATTTCAAAGGGAAACATTATCCAGATACATTTTACTACACTACATTTATCTGACTGCTGTTGTAACTTTGCAGTTTTGTAAGGATTCAAGGATAATTTACAAAACAAATCATAGGTTTATAAGGAAAACAAAAAACACTTAATTAAATATAGCAATGCAACTAACTACGTTGGTCAAAATCCTAAGTAATACAACAATAGTGCTATATGCGTTATTATTATTATTTATTTCATCATTTGGTAAATTGCTGAATAAACGTTAGGTACTATTGACACCTTTATTTACTTCTGGGTGGGTTTACTCTGAATTTAAATTCATTTCTATCCTTTTTTTTCTGATTATGTGTTAGAGGTTAACTAGGCTAACTAGTAAGTGTCAATAAATATAACATTAGCTCAGCAAAAGGGCAATTTCTAACAATTAAATAAATAATATAGCAATGACAGGAGAAAATAACGTTTGTAACTGTTAACATTTCAATGCAGGACGAAAAATGTGTGGTTTTACATAGTTGTTGCTATTTTTAAATAAATGAAGGATCTGGATAGCAGTACTGCTCCTAGTTTAAAATTGTATCATCCTCCGGGACGATAAGCACAGGATGAAAACGTGAACCTCACCCATTATTTACAAGCTGAAACTAAAATCAAACGGCTGGAGGCTAAACAAAAGAATACACGTTATTAAACCGCCTGTGAATTAGTTTCAGTTATTGCTTAGCAACGTACCGCAAATGGAAGTGCGTTTGAATTCGAACCAACGGTCAGATTTCCAACGTTAGTTATTTAATAGTGTTTTCAGCATAAAGGCAAATGTGTGTGCAAATCTCTCACCATGGCGTTAACTTTTTAGAGAGTTAAAAGTAAGATACAAATGAAGTTTAACCTACAAGTTAGCAACAGTTGAGGTTACTGTATAGCTCAATGTTGCTGACAAATGTGGACTTTGTAAAAGTGTAAACAGTCAGTAGTAACGCCTATAGCTAAAACAACCACCGTTAGTTAGCCTAGGTTAGCTGAAACTTTCTCCCATTGTCCCCCCGAAACACAGCGCTCTTTACCTGCTCTGGTTTGGCGCTGTTGCTCCACATTGTGTCCTACTCAAAGACAAACCGTCCATCCTACTGGTCCAATTTCAAAGTATTACTCAGTAATAGCGTGCTGAGTGTGAATAATGTCCGAAAAGCCCCCTCGACATTGTGAAGTTTGATCACGTTTGTCCTCAATCACAGACGGCCAGCTGCAGCAATGGCGTCCTCCTCCTCCTCAGACTCCCCTCTCAGACTCCTTCACTGTGTGGGTGGTCCACACTCAGAATGTTCTTGTTTTCATATTATAGCAAAGTACTCAGATCTTGTACTTAGGTAAAGTAGAAGTACCAGAGTGTAGGAATACTCTGTTACAAGTAAGTACAATTATTATTAGCATCAAAAAATATACTTAATGTACAAAGTAAAAGTACTCATTATGCAGTTCGGCCAATTTCAGAATATGATATTGTATGTTTTGATTATAAATATTGATGCATTAAACGAAAGTGTCATCAAAGCTGACTGAAATTAATGTCATCATTAATCCAAATCTTTACAACACTGTCAACGTGTGTTACTCCTTGTGCTTTTGCATAAATTATGCTGATTTGTAATAATCATGACACTGCGTTGAAAACTTAAAAGTAGTTTGATCCTGTTCCGATCATACATGTACTGTAGGCATTGTAGTCATGTTAACAAAAATCTATCAACGCATTTGTATTTATTGTAATGACAGGCTGCTGATGTTTATGAATGAGCTGGCCGGACCACCCACGTGGATCAAAGACTCGTGCGTACACATCAACAACACGTCAGCATGTCGACTTACGTTATCCAATCAGAGAGCAGAGTCGTTACAGACTGCTTCCATTGGACGGCGCGCTCTGTCTAAAAAGTACAACCTTTACAGGAGGTAGACAAAATAAAATACACGTGGAAATAAACATAAATATGCCAAGTAGTTCGTTAAAGGTGGTCTCTAGCACTTTCATAGAAATATGCTGTAAAATATAACAGTCAAATAGTGTTAATAGCTCTGTAATACCAACAAATAACGCGGTTTTCATGGTTTAACATTTATTTTATGTGTGCACTTACAAGCCAGAGCATTTGAATATGGAACCATTGTAGTTTAGCATATAATTATCTTTCTGTTGATCTCAATAATGAAAAATAAAAACTACAACTTGATTATTTAGTATCATTTGTACTTTGTCAACAACTCTTTACACATAACTAAACATTGGCATTTTAAAAGGGAAGCCCATTATGTGAAAGGCCCATAAGTATACATTCAGAAAAGTAATATTCAACCAAGGGCGAGGGGCATTAACCTTAACACAATGTTCACTAAGGGAATTTATTATACCTGTGCTTTTGTCCATTTTAAACACTGAATGGTAAAATATGAATTACTTTTAAAACCAAATACACAAGCTAGTTTCAATTGTTTACAAATAGATTTTATTGTAACCCATTAAAAACTGTGTGGTATACTTAATAGGCTAAAATTAAACAAAAGCAGTGGTGTGGTCAATGGTAGCGTGGCATTAATTTATACATATATTTGGTTCAGGCACACAACCTATGTGCATTTCCTCAAAAAATAACAAAACAACACTTATTTTTATAGCTGCTACATAAAGCATGTGTGGAGACTGCGAGGGAATGCGTTACATGTCACGTTCAGGCTGATTGCCATCATGTGTGAAATTACACCGTATGACCTGACGTTAAAACTTTTGCATGGGGATCTGTGGAGTGTAGTCGGTCAGAAGAGAAACCATCAGACCCTGAAAGAGAAGACAGTTGTGACGATATATATAATAGACAGATAATCAAACTTGAAGAACAGACTATACTGACAGGATCAAATGAAACCCATAGTAATAGTAATAATAATAATCAGGTTTCTCACCATAATTGTCCACTTTCTATTCTCTGACTCGGGGAAGACGAGGGAGCGGGATGAGTAGAATACTTCATCATCCACCTCCTCCATTTTCCGGGGGAGACAGTGCAGGAAGGTCCAGTCTGGTTTGGCCACACTTCCTGTCTGTAGAGGTCCAGTGCAAACATAGAGTAAAGACACATTTCACCTGTTTGCTTCTATGCAAATATTTACTTGCCAGACACAAATCCAGTCACTCTTATTGACTAAAATACGACTGTAATAGTTTTCAGAAAATGATACCATCAATAATATAATCAGGTTTTACAGGCATTGTTATATCATACTATATTTAGACTTAGGGCACATGGGAATGATGGGTCTTACTCCTATGAGGAACTTGAAATTGCTCTACTATTTACTCTACCATTTACTTGCACTATATTTTTCTGTTTATCTGTGTTATTGTGTTGCTCTGTTGGAGGAGCCTGTGACCTAAGATTTTCATCAGCATAACTACACTGTAGCTATGTTCGTATGACAAAATAAAGGACCTTGAACCTCCTTTGCAAAGTAGTACATATTATTATTGACCAACATAATTACTGTAATCACAAATGTAATCATGTCCTGTACACACATTTTAGTCAAAGCTTGCTTGCTGATTGATAAGCCAGATGAAGTATGTATTGAGGACTTTACCGCACAAACAATTTGCTAAATGCTTTGTGTACAGTCAGTAGCATGTTTTTTGATGTTAGGTAGTGCTTACAGCTGTCAAAAGGGAGCCATTTTAGAACAGGCACAGATATAAAAATGGCCAAATACATCTTAATATGACTATATCCTTCACCTGCATTGTAATCTGGTAACCCTTAAAGTCCTTGAGCCTCTTTTTCTTCTCCTCCTCCTGTCCCATGCTGACCCAGGTGTCGGTGACCAACACATTACTGCCGTGGGCGGCCTCCATCGGGTCAGAGGTCAGGACAAGCTGGGTCCCATGCTGAGACAACGGCAAGTAATGTAAGTCATTTTACAAAAGGTCTGTTAATAATAATTATGACAATTAAAGTAGGAAACCTCACCTCTTTGGAGAGCCTTTGTGCCTCTTGAATAACACTCCTCTCAGGCTCATACCCCTGGGGATAAATATACAGTTTTAGCTTTAGCGGTGGTTGGGCCGTTTTAGCAAAAATATGTTTTTTGACGTATATCACCAAGAAGCTTTACATTTTGATTTCCTGTTCACTACTGATTTCATTTCGATGTCAGTTTATGATAATGGTGGAAGTGCAGTACAATTAGAGGTAAACTGTACAATAAAACAATGCAAACCTTTGGTGTAGCAATTTTAAGATTAACTCCTAATTTAGCTGCAGTCATCATGAAAGAGTGGAGCACGTTGTTCCCATCGCCAATCCAGCTCACTGTTAGTCCACGAAGGGACCCATAGTGCTCCTGGAAGAGAATTAGTGGTATTTAGAAATCACTATGTCATTAACATTTACTGGAAGAAAACGCTAACTTTTCAAATGACTCAAAAAGGAAAGCAGAAATAAAAATATGAATGTATCTTTCATAAAACAAGTATAATGTCAATTGAGGATCTTTCAATAAACCCCCAGGGTCTTTATACTATTTGGCCTCTTTCTGGTAAGGTTTGGTATGGCATGGTTCTGTTTAATGGGGCCCTATTGGGCTTTTCCCTTTCCTGTAGTATGTTATACAGGTTTTTATGCATGTAAATGGTCTGCAAATGCAAAAAGCTTAACGTTCCCTCCAGAGGGAGTTTCTCTCTCTAAATGCAGTATGTGTAGGAGTTGCAGTGCCTGTAAAGTGAGGAAGTCAGCCAGAATCTGGATCGGGTGGTAGAGGTCAGACAGGCCGTTAATGATGGGGATGGACGCCTCCTTATCCAGCTCCTCCAGTGTGGAATGGCTGTACACTCGTGCCAAGACAATATCACAGAGTCCCGAGAGAACCCTGTGGAAAGAGTTTAGGAATCACAAAGGCATGCATGTACCCAGCGTGCTGTGATTAATATAGAGAGCCACAAACACTCCTATTTCGCTAAAGTAATGAGCCACAGCAGTGGAAACATAACATGACTGTAACCACCTTGAAGACTCACAAGCATTCAACTATGTGAAGTTACACTGAAACACACAATGCTATTTAGGATTTCTCTTATACAAAGATCAATATGTAGTGTGCATAAACCTACAAGTTACTGATTAATGCCATTCTGAGAAAATAGGCTTCGACCAATGCCTGTGCACACAAGGCTGATTCATTTTTTAATACAGTATTTCACTGAGCCAACACCAGAAGGGCCACTACACTAACATTGTTTATTTACTTTTTATCATGTATGTTTACAATTGTTTTGTGTATCTCAGAAACAAAGAGATGCTGCTTTCTGTGGATAAATGCTGTTGTTAAGGGCACAAAAAAATAATAATATTTATAATACATTTTTATTTAGGTTCAGCATTATTGATATTCTGAAACCGTTATATTTCATCAGATAACGACAATATGCATAGGTCATCAGCTATCATGCGCTCTAAATATCGACATTGGCCATTTAACACCCATATTAGTCGACCACTACAACCCACATCAAACCACTGACTGATATTACTTTCATTTTATTTCCAGAAAAGCAAACATAGATGTAAGACTTACCTAGCTGTGTCGGTGCCACTCTCATTCACTCCCAGGTGGATGTCCTGAGAGGTGAGGAAACAGGGGTGCCCACCCAGCAAAGCAAAACCTGTAATGATATTAAGACAACATCAATATCCTTAATGGTCAACGGAATAGACAAGACTATAATAAGTATGAACAATTCCCCAACATTTGCCATGTTTCATTAGAACATTGACATTTTCAGAACAAATTACAAATCAAACAATTTGTGTCAAAGTGAAGGTTTTTTAAACATGCACACAAATTTGGTTTATTTAATGATTTCAACTCCAGTTTAAGGGTGGGGCTAGTAGTGGGTGATGGTTATTTAATAATAATAATAATAATAATAATAATGCATTTTATTTATGGGCGCCTTTCAAAGCTCTCAAGGACACCTTACAGAGCATAATTAAAAACAATCAACAAAGAAGAGCACACAGTAATACACATATTTGACACAAGACCGCATGTTCGGTTCCTATATTACATTTCCATGTCTGCTGTGCACGCTAAAACAATTCTGTGTTTATTTTGTTGTCTTGCTTATAACACAATAAAAGTATACTTGAGAAAAGAGTGCAACCTCATGGGTTGAATGGCAGCAGACAAGGGTTGAAATAGTTGCATACTGTTTTGTTCCTGGGATGCACTGAAAATAACTTTTCAGCAGTTCTTTTGTGTCCATACACAAGTGACTTACACCGTTCAACACACGGATGACTGGTCTCAGCCCTGCTCAGTGTCAGAAGTTACATTTCTGTTAGATTGTTCTCAATAATTCTATTTAATGATTGAGTGTTATAGGTTATGTTGATCGTTATAGTAGGTCATATTATATCCACCATTATCAATATTTGTCTCGCATGTACCTTATATTTAAGTTGATGTGTCACGATCATGTTTGTCATTAACCATTTTCCTTTAACCTTTCATTCAAAATAAAGGAAAAATCCCAATTGTAGACGTTAATGTATCTTTCAGGTTAGACGTGCACTGTAAATTGAGGCCCTTTCAATAAACCAGATCCTTGTTTTCAGTAAAAAAAACACTAAACATTTTCTAGTGTTAATGTAACACTTGAAAACTGCTCAGTGTCTTTATACCACCTTTTGTGATATGTAAAAACAGGACACCTGTTTCTGTGGACATTCTCGTTCTGGTGCTTCTCTTTTCAAATATCATGGCAATCGACTTTCCTTGCAGGAGAGGAAGATACTGAAATAGAAATGACAGAAACCTTCCTTAAAACGAAGCATCCTGAGGCTGCAGTAAAACTGAAGACACTCAACAAATAGACACTGCAGTTTACATTATAGACTGATGTTAGCTACCTGTTTTTCATGCTTGATCCGATGTTTCAGATCCCCTGAAACCCACAGCAGCCTCCTGATTTCATCTGAGCTGAAGTCTTTCAGAGTCAGGCAGCTGCGACCTTTTAAATTCACTGAACCAAGGGATGCAGCTCCAATGCTGAGAACGTACCACAACGAGGAAATAACGCATGCATTATCATTTTTACTAACAACTCTCAAATTGCTGACAAAGTTTTGCTGTTATGCTTTTTTTTAAATTTAAATAAAGATATCCGGAGCGTCTTACCTAAACCCTCGTGTAGAACAGTCTTGGAGAGTTTTCAAACATTTAAAAGCGACGGTGTTCACGGAGAACAGTTTAGCAGACATTGCAACTCAAGGAAAGCACAGGGAAAGCGTGGGAGTATGCCTATGTGGCGAAGTCACGCCCATCTACTTCCGGTCCATGGGACCTTATTTCGGAAAAATAATAGAGGCTTCTCAATACTCAAATTTCCCCTCCTCGACTCCCATCCTCGGTTCCCCTCCTCGAGACTTAGACCCGCCCACAGGAGATGCGAGCGGAGGACCGAGGAGGGGAACCGAGGAGAGAGGAGGGGAAGCAGCAGACGTTTAAAGAAATGAGAACTACTCTCCTCTGAGCGGTCATTTTAAAGCGACGTCCGTTCATTATTACGTGGCAACAGCTGCATCAGCTGTCGAGTGTTTTGTCATAGCGCTGTATCTCTGTTAGATCAGCTGAACATTGTTCCCCCACATATTTACTTTGAATTCATTGAGAGTGCGCTATAATGAGACAATAACAGGCTACAGATGCGGACACACACACACAAATATATTTATATAAATATATACAATTTAAAGTATGAGAGCACTCTCATAATAACGTAACACAATCAGAGACTGGATATATCCCCCCCTCTCTCTGGTCGCTGAAATGGGGAATTGAAATTACGGGCCAAAAATTACAAGTAGGCCTATTAAAAGTAAGCAGAGGACACCAAACCAACTGAGACCCGTCTGTCCGCCGCATTTACGCACTGTACAACACACACCTACACACTGTACAACACACACCTACACACTGTACCACACACACCTACAGCTCCTAAAGCATAAGCCGTTGTGTATTTTATTATGTGAAGCAATGGTCTTAGAAAAATATCGACTCTTTGTTTGTAGATATCTACTAAACTAAAGCAAATAAAGAGAGTAGGCCTGTTATACTGAGTGATATATATTATACACACTGCTCTGCTTTCTGCACGGACCTTACAGCTGTTCTCACTGGAAACATCGCGACGCGATGAAAGCAGTTTCTAAAATAATATCCAGGGGATGCATGCATAGCTGTCATTGGCTGAGATAAGTCACCGTTCCCGGAAATGCATCCGTGGAGGAGCCGTGGAGGAACCATCAGTGTATCCTCGGTTATAGCTCCTCCAGAGAGCCTCCTCGACGCTCGATGCTCGGTCCTCGGTGTGCATTTAGAGAAATGAGACGTCCTTCAAAATGGCGCGCTGAAATTCATTTCCGGGTCACTACCGGAGGACCGAGGAGTCGAGCAGTCGAGGAGGGGAAATTTGAGTATTGAGAAGCCTCTAAAGTATTGAAGTCAATGGAGAGAGAAAACTTATCTTTCGATCCCGTTTGAATTGTGCCATGAATTACACATAGGCCTATGATGTTTGTCAATCTTAAAAAATAATTTCCATGTCAAAAAAGTCACAGTTTGTCGTAAAACTGTTGAAATATCAGACTATGAAAAATACGCAACTAGAAAGATTACAAATCCCAGAGTCGCGTAAGTGATGTCACAATTGTTTTTCTCCACTAAGAGATAGCTCAAATCAGCGCCATATAGATATAATCTATCTATATGGCGCTGGTTAAGATAAGATAACTTTAACAAGATGCCTGTGTGCTTAGTACCAGGTTGTTATCATACCAGCAATGTGTCTTGCTCGTTCTTTTGCTTCCCGTCTGATGAAAGGACCAGGAGTGGCTGGATCAAGTTAGCTACCTAGCTAGTAGCTAGCACGTTAGTTAGCATTACAGCCTTGTCATTTGTATTAGCCTTAATATGAAGTAACATTAAGTAACCCAAAAATGTTAAACAGTAAGAGTAGTAGTCATATTTCGTGAACCCTTTAGGAAGAGTACTGTCACCGGTGTGATCATTCTATAATACACAAATTAAGCCCGGGGGAGAAATGCTAACGCTAGCATCGGCGATCGCCGATCTTTTCTACTTCATGCTATCTCAGGGATGCAAACTCATCAGGTATGAAAAAGGTGACAAGGATCCGACCCCACGGAATATCGGCTTTAAAATTAAGAATAACAGAGGATTTTAGCAGTCAGAACAACTAAAGCAGCAGTGTTAATAATAACAGAAACGCTAAAGAGTCACATCTAATAGAAATATATAAACGCATTTATTTTAATTGTGTAGCAGTCAGTTTATAATTTTGGCAGCACTGTTGAGCATTTTGAAAATGTATTTTCATGCCTCTGTGCAAGGCTTAGTCTTTCTATCTTTATAGCCAGTGGTGTAAAGTAACTACTGTGGTGACACGTTATTGGACATAATTCACCTTGCTTATTGTGTTGCCACACGGACCCTTTAGTGGGGAACACCTGTAGCTTTAGCTGCCATTCCTGCTAGCTCATCAGGCAGAGCAGTGCATGTGTTAACCTCTCTGAAAGTAATGGATAATAAAGATTGGAACTCCATTCTTAATACACCGCCTCCGACTCTCTTTTCACGGCACTACACTGGTGACCCTGACTTTTCCGAGAAAGTTTCCGGAAAATTAACGAACATGGCTGAGCGCGATGTTTTCATAAAGCTGCTGGAATTCTGGGAGCACACCGCGGAGGCATGGTTCGCACACGTGGAGGCACATTTCGCCTGCCGACAGGTCCGTGACGGGGACCTAAAATACTACCATGTGGTAGCAGCGCTGGGGAGCTCCACGTCGTCCAGGTTGGTGGGATTCATCGCAGCCCCCCCACATCATGGCAAATATGAGGCGATTAAGGCCCTTCTCCTTAAGACATTTAGCTTATCTGCTAAGGAGAGGGCCCGCCAGATACTTGACATTCAAGGCCTAGGAGACAGCAAGCCATCCCAGCTAATGGAGAAAATGCTAAATCTGCTAGGGGGGAAGATCCCCGTATTTTATTCACGGAGATTTTTCCTGCGTCACTTGCCTCCCCGGGTACAGACGGCGCTGGCCAACACGCCTGTCACGGAGCCCCGTGCTTTGGCTGAGGAAGCGGATCGTTTTTTCCTGGCTACGCAACAGCCCGGGGCAGAGGCGTTAGCCGCGACGCTCAGCGGCCCACCGGCAGTCAAGAAAGCGTGGCGGAGGCCGGACACGGCTGTGGCTAGCCGGCGTGGAGACGCCGGAGAGTGCGTTTACCACGCACGTTTCGGGACAAGGGCGAAGAGATGCATCGCTCCGTGCAGCTACAAACCCCCGGGAAACGGAGGGGCCGGCGCTCAGTAGTGGCTCTGAGCGTCGGCGGCACGTGCAGGCTCCTCTTCGTCAGCGACAGCGTTTCGGGGAGCCTGTTTCTGTGTGACACGGGCGCTCAACGGAGCGTAGTTCCAGCGTCGAGTGAAGACGTCGCCCGTGGGGGGCACGGACCACGATTGACGACGGCTAACGGCAGTCCCATTCGCACGTACGGCGTGAGGCCTATGTGTTTGTGCATCGGAGGACAGCGTTTCAGCTAGGATTTTGTGACAGCGGACATTTCTTTTCCCCTCCTCGGAGCGGATTTTTTGTGTGCTCATGGACTCTTAGTGGACGTTAAGAATAGGCGTTTGGTTGATGCCTTAACGTTTTCTTCCCTCGTGTGCACACTTGATAGCTGTCAGGCTCGCTGTCAGGTGCAGACACGTTTCTCAGACTGTTGGCCGAGTTTCCAGACCTGTCGCTACCCACCTTCTCTGCGCTTACCACTAAGCATGGCGTGGAACACCACGTCACTACCGGAGGGCCTCCTGTCTACGCCAGGGCCCGGCGGTTGAACCCTTCTAAGCTGGCTGTAGCGAGGGCGGAGTTCGCAACCATGGAGCGCCTGGGCATTGTCCGCCGCTCCGACAGTCCTTGGGCTTCCCCCTGCACGTCGTTCCCAAATCGAACGGCGGGTTCCGCCCGTGCGGGGATTACCGCCGACTCAACGACGCCACTACGCCTGACCGCTATCCGGTGCCGCACATTCAGGACTTTTCGGCGCATCTGGCCGGTACGGGGGTGTTTTCCAAGGTGGACCTGGTGCGTGGATACCACCAGGTGCCCATGCACCCCCTGGACATTCCCAGACAGCAGTGATAACGCCTTTTGGACTTTTTGAGTTCCTGCGGATGCCTTTTGGACTCAAGAATGCCGCTCAGACGTTCCAGCGCCTGATGGATTCGGTGCTGCGGGACCTGCCGTTTGTGTTTTGTTTACCTCGACGACATACTCGTCGCCAGCGCTTCAGTGCAGGAGCACCTGTCCCACCTCCGAGCCCTTTTCACACGGCTCAACGAACACGGATTAATCATCAATCCTGCAAAGTGCCAGTTCGGGGTGTCGGACATCGATTTCCTGGGGCACCGCGTCACCAAGGGCGGTGCGACACCTCTGCCAGCGAAGGTGGAGGCTGTTGCGGAGTTTTCCTCGCCCGCTCACAGCCCGGTCGCTCCGTGAGTCTCTGGGGATGGTGACTTTCTACCACCGTTTCATCGCCCGGGCCGCACACATCATTGCGGCCGTGTATGAAGGCTTTGAAAGGCAAGACCCCCGTCCAGGAGATCGACTGGACAGCAGAGGCGGACGGCGCTTTTGCTGAGGTCAAGGACCGCGTTGGCTCAGGCGGCTTTGCTGGCACACCCATCATCTACGGCTCCCATCTCCATCACCACGGACGCGTCAGACTACGCGGTCGGCCGCAGTGCACGAGCAGTGGGTGGAGGGCGCTTGGCAGCCGCTCGCCTTTTTCAGCCGCCAGCTGACGCCTAGAGAACGCAAATACAGCGCCTTTGACCGGGAGCTCCTCGGACTTTATTTGGCCGTGCGGCACTTCCGTTTCATGCTGGAAGGCCGTGAATTTACGGCGTTTGTCGACCACAAGCCGCTCACTTTGCCATGTCAAAAGTGGCGGAGCCTTGGTCGGCACGTCAGCAGCGGCAGCTGTCCTACATATCGGAGTTCACTACGGACATTAAGCACGTGGCTGGCAAGTCGAACCTGGTTGCTGATTGCCTCTCCAGGGTCGTCATCGGTGCCGTCCAGTTGGGCCTGGACTATACCTCGCATGGCGGCAGACCAGGTCACAGATCCCGGCGTCAGGCCCTGAAGGTGGAGAGCGCGGGGCTGCGCTTGGAGGACGTGGTGTTCGGCGACGCGGGCATTACTCTCCTGTGTGACGTCTCTACGGGCCTGGCGCGGCCTGTCGTCCCTGCCAGCTGGAGGCGTCCTGTGTTCGAGGCTGTGCACGGCCTGTCACACCCCGGCGTTAAACCTTCGGTCCGTTTGGTAGCGGCGAAGTTCGTTTGGCAAGGACTGAAAAGGGACGTGAGGACTTGGGCCAGGGAGTGCGTGGCTTGTCAACGCGCTATAGGTGCACCGCCACACGAAGGCCCCGTTGGAGCGTTTCCTGGTGCCTGAGAGGAGGTTTGATCACGTCAACATTGACCTGGTTGGTCCGTTGCCTTCCTCTCAGGGGTTTTCCTACCTCCTCACCATGGTGGACAGGACGACCCCGTTGGCCGGAGGCGGTTCCGCTCGTTTCGACATCAGCCGCAGACGTTGCCCGGGCCTTCATTGCAACGTGGGTGTGTCGTTTTGGCACCCCGTCAGACATTTCCTCAGACAGGGGCTCTCAGTTCACGTCCGAGCTCTGGAACGCTGTGGCAGGCGGTTTGGGGGTTAAGCTGCACAGGACTACCGCTTACCACCCTCAGGTCTCTGCGAGCGCTTTCATCGCTCCATGAAGGCGGCCCTCAAGGCCGGCCTTACGGACGGTAACTGGGTCGACAAGCTGCCCTGGGTGATGCTGGGCCTGAGGACCGCACCTAAGGAAGATCTGCAGTGTTCTACAGCGGAGATGGTCTACGGTCAGCCGCTGAGAGTTCCGGGGGATTTCCTCCCAAATGCATCGGCTCCCTGGTCGGCGTCGGCCCAGCGGGTTTTCCTGCGTGACGCCGCTGAGGCCTTTGTTCCGATCCCTACTACTCAGCACGGTACTCAGGTGTCCCAGGTTCCCGCAGAGCTCCGCTCGGCGGAGCACGTGTTCATCCGGCACGATGCGCACAGAGGCCCCCTGCAGCCCCCTTATGATGGGCCTTTCCGGGTCTTGGAGCACGGGGACAAGCACCTGGTGGTCGACCTGGGTGGCAAGGCCGAGCACGTCTCGGTGGACCGGGTGAAGGCTGCTCACCTGGACTTGGACCAGCCTGTGGTGCTGGCTCGACCTCCGCGACGGGGCCGCCCCCCGGCCTCGTCCCCTGTCACGGATTTAAGACCTGTTGTTCCGGTCCCTCCCCTTCCGGGGGCCGCACAGGCGGGAGTCACTTTTCCGACTCCCGTGCTCAGGAGTCGTGGGGGTCGGCGTGTCGTTCCTCCCCGCCATGCTGATTTTGTTTATGTGTGAATTCTGGGGGGGCTTGTGTGGTGACACGTTATTGGACATAATTCACCTTGCTTATTGTGTTGCCACACGGACCCTTTAGTGGGGAACACCTGTAGCTTTAGCTGCCATTCCTGCTAGCTCATCAGGCAGAGCAGTGCATGTGTTAACCTCTCTGAAAGTAATGGATAATAAAGATTGGAACTCCATTCTTAATACACCGCCTCCGACTCTCTTTTCACGGCACTACACTACGTTCATAAACTCAAGTACTATACTTGGGTACAATTTTGAGATACTTGTACTTTATTTAAGTATTTCAATGTTTTGCTACTTTGTTCTTCTTCTCCTCTACAGTTCAGAGGTACATGGTGTACCTTTACGCCACTACATGTATTTAATACATGTAGTTACTTTACAGATGTGGATTATTGATGTGAAATATAATCAAGTGTTAAATCAGACTTTAGTTCCACCTGGAGTAAATTCACAAGCTACCCTGCAGTATACAAAGTCATTCAGACTAGCTGCTCCTTTACCAGCTTTGAGAACACTTTCATGATCAATCATTATAAAACATATCATATATATTATTCTGAAATGGACCAATCTGCACAATGACTACTTTTACTGTCGCTACTTTCACTATATGTTGATGATAATACTTTTATACTTTTACTTGAGGAAATGTTTTAATGCAGGACTTTTACTGCAACAGAGTATTCCTACACTCTGGTACTTCTACTTTTACTCAAGTACAAGACCTGAGTACTTCTACTTTTACTCAAGTACAAGATCTGAGTACTTCTACTTTTACTGTCGCTACTTTAACTATATTTTGATGATAATACTTTTGTACTTTTATTTGAGGAACATTTTGATTGCAGGATTGTTCCTACACTCTGGTACTTCTACTTTGACTCAAACCTGAGTACTTATACTTTTACTCAAGTACAATATTTGAGTATTTATACTTTTACTAAAGTACAAGATCTGAGTACTTCTACTTTGACTCAAGAACAAGATCTGAGTACTTCTACTTGTAATCAAGTACAAGATCTGAGTGCTTCTACTTTTACTCAAGTACAAGATCTGAGTACTTCTACTTTTACTCTAGTACAATATCTGAGTACTTATACTTTTACTCAAGCACAAGATCTGAGTGCTTCTACTTTTACTCTAGTACAAGATCTATATACTTATAGCACCTCTGTTTATAGCCTATGAAAAAAACTATTATAAAACGAAGGCTAAAGCTAACGTTAGGAGATAGTGACAATGTATGCTAGTTAGCCAGCTCAACGATAATATTGCGACAGAAACACTTTTCAGTGCACATCACGCTCTGCCGCTCCGACAGGGAGCTCTGCTCTGAACACCTGAACGGCCCGTTCTAACAGCTGTTCACCAGCGGTCCAGTCTGTGCCACAGTGACTCCGGACCACACAGTTAATATTAACGAACGCACCCGTAGGTAATGTAGCTGCTGAAGCTAGACCATCATCGCGGTCGCAGATTACTCTCTGGCCGTTTCTCAATCGCGAGGAAACTGGCTTCCAAGCCAATATTTCAAGGATACTACGTCATCGAGTGCCGCCGAAGGACTGTTCCAATCTCCAGCATACTTGGAATTCCACCGAGGCCGTGTCCATGCTTTGGGGGTAATTTCGAGGCTGCACATGGGTAGACTTTGCGTCCCTCAAATCCCCACAATGCTTTGCACACGGACCAATTTCCCCAAAGCGGAAAATGTAAGGCGGGGCCTCTCATATGACGCACACCTGCACACTTGCTAGCCTGTTCCACTCTTCGTTTTCCAAATGCCAGGAAGGATTCTTGCCTAGCTTCTGAAGGAAGTGACTCGGAAGACATGTGCTACCAAGCAAGCATCCTCGCGATTGAGAAACGGCCACAGTCCTAAAGGGCTTGTTGGAGCTCCTGCCCCCCCCCCCCCCCCCCCCTCCCTGTGAGCCCAGTGGCCGTCTGCGAGACAACGAGACACAGCGAAACCCAGTGCGAAACACAAACACACACGCAGCTGGCTGGGAGTTTGTGTGTGTGCCCAGGCTGAGTTCCTTGGTGTCTCGCTGACCCCACACCAGTGAGCCAGCTCACAGTGTACCGCTCCTCGCAGCAGCGAGCCTCGCAACGTCCCGCCGAGTGTGTGTGTGTGAGGAAGTCCGCGGATTGGTCCAAACTTAACGGCTCCGCGGAAATGGACCAATCTGCGGAGCCGTTACGCTACGTCACCATCCATCCATCCATCCATCTTCTCCCGCTTATCCGTGGTCGGGTCGCGGGGGTAGCAGTTCCAGCAGAGAGCCCCAAACTTTCTTTTCCCTGGCCACATCAACCAACTCTGACTGGGGGATCCCAAGGCGCTCCCAGGCCAGCGAAGAGATATAATCCCTCCATTTGGTCCTAGGTCTACCCCTTGGTCTCTTCCCAGCTGGACGTGCCTGGAACACCTCCCTAGGGAGGCGCCCAGGTGGCATCCTACCTAGGTGCCCGAACCACCTCAACTGGCTCCTTTCGACGCGAAGGAGGAGCGGTTCAACTCCGAGTCCCTCCCGGATGACTGAACTTCTCACCTTATCCCTAAGGGAGACACCAGCCACCCTGCGGAGAAAACACATCTCGGCTGCTTGTATCCGCAATCTCGTTCTTTCGGTCATGACCCATCCTTCATGACCATAGGTGAGGATAGGAACGAAAATGGCCCGGAAGACAGAGAGCTTTGCCTTCTGGCTCAGCTCCCTTTTCGTCACAACGGTGCGGTAAAGCGACTGCAGTACCGCTCCCGCTGCTCCGATTCTCCGGCCCATCTCACGCTTCATTGTTCCCTCACTCGAGAACAAGACCCCGAGATACTTGAATTCCTTCACTTGGGGTAAGGACTCATTCCCTACTTGGAGTGGACAGTCCATCGGTTTCCTGCTGAGAACCATGGCCTCAGATTTGGAGGTGCTGATCCTCATCCCAGCCGCTTCACACTCGGTTGCGAACCGATCCAGTGAGTGCTGAAGGTCGCAGACCGATGAAGCCATTAGAACCACATCATCTGCAAAAAGCAGTGGTGCAATCCTTAGTCCACCGAACTGCAGACCCCCTCCCCCACGACTACGCCTCGAAATCCGATCCATGTATATTACAAACAGGATTGGTGACAAAGCGCAGCCCTGGCAGAGGACAACCCTCACCGGAAATGGGTCCGACTTACTGCTGAGGACCCGTACACAGCTCTCGCTTTGGGAGTACAGAGATTGGATGGCCCTGAGTAGAGATCCCCTCACCCCATACTCCCGCAGCACCCTCCCACAGTAACTCCCTGGGAACTAGGTCATACGCCTTCTCCAAGTCTACAAAACACATGTAGACCGGATAAGCGTACTCCCAGGCCCCCTCCAGGATCCTTGCGAGAGTAAAAAGCTGATCCGTCGTTCCACGACCAGGACGGAATCCGCATTGTTCCTCCTCAATCTGAGGTTCGACAATCGGCCTGACCCTCCTTTCGAGTACCTTAGAGTAAACTTTCCTGGGGAGGCTGAGTAGTGTGATGCCTCTGTAATTGGCACACACCCTCTGATCCCCCTTTTTGAAAAGGGGAACCACCACCCCGGTCTGCCACTCCTTCGGTACTGTTTCCGACTTCCATGCAACGTTGATGAGACGTGTCAACCATGACAGTCCCTCAACACCCAGAGCCTTCAGCATTTCTGGGCGGATCTCATCCACCCCCGGGGCTTTGCCACTGTGGAGTTGTTTGACGATCTCAGTGACCTTCCCCCCGGGAGATTGGTGTTGATCCCCCGTCATACTCCAGCTCTGCCTCTGACATAGAGGGCGGAGTTGTCGGGTTCAGGAGTTCCTCAAAGTGTTCCTTCCAACGCCCTAACACTCCATCAGTTGAGGTCAACAACGTCCCATCCTTACTGTACACAGCTTGGATGGTCCCCTGCTTCCCCCTCCTGAGGTGTCGGACAGTTTTCCAGAACAACTTTGGTGCCGCCCGAAAGTCCTTTTCCATGTCTTCTCTGAACTTCTCCCACACCCGCTGCTTTGCCTCGGGCCACGGCTGAAAACGCCCCTTTGCGCGTTTGGAGTAATGAAGCTGATTTAATGCAGGTGTGCGGCAGTCCCAATCCAGCATTGGGCCTTGCCTGTTGTCGGAGAGGATCAGACTGCACCGGAGCTCTACCATGGTGATCGCACAGATGATTTTGGTTTGTGTCTGTTTAACACTAGTCCAGATCAACAACGCAGCAAGCCACAGGTACAAACACAGAGGTTTGGCCGGCCAGGACGAGCTTTCTGACGGCAACGAGCAGCACTTTGAGGCGGCTGCACCAGACGAGAACGAACGAAGCTTCCACGCGCCGGCTTGGCATTTTCTTGAAGGTAAAAGCCTGCTCTTTACGGGTTTTAGGCCCATGCAACCTGAATCAGCTGCTTGAACAAACAAGCCTGAAGCGCAATATGGCGCTCGATTGTTGGTAGCCTACATCAGTGGTTCTCAAACTTCTTTCAATAATGTAGGCTACCCCATTTGAAAATTAAATTCAGCCAAGTACCCCCTGATCAGCGCAAAAACGATTTATTAAGGAACAAATGCCTATAGAGGTACAGTGCTGCACCATCACTGTCTGATTTATTAAAACAACAACATTGTAACTGAGAAACACTTAGGCCTACATGATAGGCCTACATTTACAATGTTTACAATCCATCACTAAATTCATGGCAAAAACCAATTTTAACATCATGCAATAACACTAAGACGACATTACTTGCATTGAACTGATCTTTTTAATACGTTGTGCTTACAATTTAGTGAGAAACATGGGCTTCACTGAGAATCTTTGTCATTCTCGGTGACAAACTGCAGGTATTACACTTCGCGTTTTGAAATATGTGTAACTCTGTTAATATAAAACCCACACTGCTCAAACTTCGTTACTTTTCCTAAAATTGGCTTATCTATGTATGTATTTTGTGGCGTGGGAAATGAAGAGAAACAAAAAAAGAAATGTTTTAACATTTTAAAGTAAAATGCTTCAATCTGGTGCACTTTGAGCGCCCAATTACCTGATATAGGGGGTACAGCAGTGGCTTCCTCCGTGGTGTCCTCCCATGAACTCCATTCTTGTTCAGTGTTTTACGTATCGTAGATTCGTCAACAGAGATGTTAGCATGTGCCAGAGATTTCTTTAAGTCTCTAGCTGACACTAGGATTCTTCTTCACCTCATTGAGCATTCTGCGCTGTGCTCTTGCAGTCATCTTTACAGGACGGCCACTCCTAGGGAGAGCAGCAACAGTGCTGAACTTTCTTCATTTATAGACAATTTGTCTTCGTGAACTGATGAACATCAAGGCTTTTAGAGATACTTTTGTAACCCTTTCCAGCTTTATGCAAGTCAACAATTCTTAATCGTAGGTCTTCTGAGAGCTCTTTTGTGCGAGGCATGGTTCACATCTGGCAATGCTTCTTAAGAATAGCAAATTCAAAACTGGTGTGTATTTTTTATAGGGCAGGGCAGCTTTAACCAACACCTCCAATCTCGTCTCATTGATTGGACTCCAGGTTGGCTGACTCCTGACTCCAATTAGCTCTTGAAGAAGTCTTTAGCCTAGGGGTTCACATTTTTCCACCCTGCACTGTGAATGTTTACATGGTGTGTTCAATAAAAACATGAAAACATATAATTGTTTGTGTGGTATTAGTTTAAGCAGACTGTGTTTGTCTATTGTTGTGACTTAGATGAAGATCAGAACACATTTTATGACCAACTTATGCAGAAATCCAGGTAATTCCAAAGGGTTCACATACTTTTTCTTGCAACTGTATATTACCTATGTCAATAAGTTTCTGTTTTTGTAGTGTATTTGTCTTTTGTAGAGATTTTTCATTTAATCTTTATATACAAAATCTCACCTAGGGCAGCAAATTGTCTAGAACCGGCCCTGGTACTAGGCCTCAAGAGCCTTTCTTGTGCTGGCAGACTCATAGAAGCAAATTGGCAGGGCGCACTTCGCACGCACTAAAAAATTCTATGCGCTCCGCGCTCACATTATGCTGGGCCCACGTGCCTTAGCACCGCTGCTATGACTCCATCCTAGGGGAAACACTGCATTTGTATTATATTTGTCTATTATATCTATTTCCATATTATTTACACAGTTTTACAAGGTCAGGGTAATTTGATTTAACATTTTTGTTCATTGGACAATTGGGGTAAGATGGTAGAACACTGCAACTGATTCCCTTTCATTTAATAGAATTATCATGCTTCGATATTTGACCTGTCAGCATAGTTAGCCTGTCATTTTAAACCTATTAATACGTTGACCAGTATTTGATGTAAAGGGTAATTTTAGAAAAGAATAATGGCTTAATGCTAAAATGACAAATGCATTTCATGTTTCCATCATGACTCTTTGGATACACTTTGTTCACTTGGAACTTCCAAGTAGTATTTGGCTACTCAACCATCTCTAACCTGGACATGGCCTACTGTTGTATGGTATGTAAGGGAAAAAGTCCAAAGTGAACTTTGAGGGTGCAAATGGGCAGATTCTGTTAACTTTGAACAAAGCCCGGGCAACTGTGACTATTGATCTTATTGAAATATTTGCAAGAAAAGGAATAACTTCATTTCAAACTTAAATTTTTTAACCTCTGTAATGACTTTCCATTTAAAAAATATGTGTTGTCTTTGCAGGAAGTGGAAAAAGTCCAGATACCTCAGATTTCAACCAGCCACAGTATCGCTGCATTAATGGAACACTTTACCTGCGCTTTTCACTCATCAGATACACAAATCTGCATCTGGAAGGTGCGTTGGATTCACCAATAAAATATTTTGTGCCAATGACAGTTTTTATCAAAAGCCTAATTATGAACATTCTTTTTCCTTATTTTTGTTGTTGTTAGATGGTGCAGGGTTGTTGCTGCGGCCCGACAGGTGTCACAGTTCCATTAATAGGTGGTGGTTGCTGGGGAAGCGTCCCTACACTGGCTGTTACACAGCATCACAGGTAAAATGTTATTTATTTTTAAATGTATTGTTTTTGTTGCCAAGTAGACTTAATTGTCTCTAAATCAATGAGTCCTTGCATGTATTATGGTTGTGTTATTCCTTTCACTTAACCAGCATCTGCAAGAGTGAGCAGTATGTTGTTGATTAAAGGGGTCTTGCCCCTATTATTTCCAGCCATTTACAGAAATAATATGTAAAGTACAAATTGTGCAATCTGGAATTGCTTCTAAATTTGGAGCTGTTGACCGAAATTATCCAGTATATTTAATTCAATTATTGTTGTATGTGACTTTGGCATGTTATTCAGACATAGGTCAAATGGTGAACCTCCAACACATTTCTGTTATAATGTGCATGTATGTAAGGGGCTAATGTTAAAGGTCATGACCAGGCTTGGATTTTTGTCATTTTAAGGGCAAGGCCATTTGGCCTTTGGTGTCACACATTTTTTTAAGGGCGCAAAGGCCACATGCCAATTGAGGGAAACATTTGGATTTGGAGCTTACAAATAAATAACTTCACTTTCTGATGAAAACACGAATGACATGGAAAACAGATCACTTTTTTAATATCAATAATGTCAAACATTATATCATCATATAGGCCTATGCCTCCTTAGTATTACCGTATATAAAATGAAATACTCTACTTTGAATAATTAGTGTTTGGTATTTTTTCCATCTACTACTTCTCCCATTCACAAATCCGAAATCAAATCAAAAAATCAAAAATTCTATTAATATGTAACAAATATATTCCAGAGCAGAAGAAACAGCCTTCAAGGGTCAAACTCTGCACATACATCATTCAGCAGTGTACTTTGAAATGCAAAAGTGTGTGTGTGTGTGTGTGTGTGAGTCTCTGTAATCAGCTCCTCATATCTGTTCAGAAACTAGACAATATATATATATGTGCTGAAGGCACAGGCGGTGGTTTTGGGACTACGAGTGTGGAAGGGTTGGGGACGGTGGAAGCACCTCGGCCGCTGCTGTCCCGCTCTCTGCCCAGTGGGAAGAATCCTGTGTCTGTCCTGATGGAGTACGGCCAGCGCAGCAAGAGCCCCATCGAGTTCATCATCACCGGGCAGGCCGGCCCACCCCACAACCCAATGTACTGACCCCCTCCCCCTCCTCTGTGTCCATCCGTTTGGATTATCTTCTATCCAACACTTCAGTACTGTAGTCAGCTGACAAACACACAACACTGTCTCTGTCTACTGTGTCACCAGCAAAAGGTCACCAGCAGGAGAAACATCATTCCTGTGCTATGAGTTCCCCTGATCCCGAACTCGCACTTCCCGCAATGGCTGAGCAGAAAGAGCAAATTCTGCAGTACCTCCTCACTGTAGAGGAGGTAACGGCCTGTCCACACTACAGCTTCGACAGCTTCAAAAGTGGTTTCCAACGCTTCTGCCCATTCACTTTGAATGGGGTGACGTCACTTTTTGCCGAACTGCATTGTGGGAAGCAGAGCGGAGCTTTCCTGGCGTTTCAGGCTGCAAAAGTTGAGCAATGTTCAACTTTTGAAGCTTCTGAAGCTTTCGGTGGAAGCGTCAGCCAATCAAATCATATGCCAGTACAAGCTCCAGCCAATCAAACCGCTGCTTTTGTGTCAGGG
Organism: Gymnodraco acuticeps; assembly: GCF_902827175.1. Taxonomy (NCBI): domain Eukaryota; kingdom Metazoa; phylum Chordata; class Actinopteri; order Perciformes; family Bathydraconidae; genus Gymnodraco; species Gymnodraco acuticeps. Next base: position 1,979,498 of record NW_022990016.1, read on the forward strand.
GCGGGAGATTCATGTGATTGGTTGTTGGTCGGGCTTCAGACACGCCGAGCTCCAAGCTTTTTTTGAAGCTGTAGTGTGGACGGGCCGTAACTGCTCTGGTCATATCCAAAACCAGATATGTTTGACCTGTGGGGCTTTGAAGATATTCCTGTAGAACTATACGTTGGGATAGACGTAACAGAGACAACCTCCACATGTACGGCTCCGACTACAGCCCCTCCCACTACCGCCCCGCCGACTACAGCCCCTTCGACGACCGCGGCTCCCACTACAGTCCCTCCAACTACAGCCCCTCCGAGGACCGCGCCTCCGACTTATACCGCTACCGCCCCGCCGGCTACAGCTCCTCCTCCGACCGCGGCACCCACTACAGCCCCTCCCACTACAGCCCCTCCCACTACAGCCCCTCCCACTACAGCCCCTCCAATGTCCGTGGCTCCGACTTCAGTCCCTCCCACTACCACCCCGCCGGCTACAGCCCCTCCGACTACCGCGGCACCCACTACAGCCCCTCCCATTACAGCCCCGACGACTACCGCCCCGACTTCAGCGGCTCCGACTTCAGCGGCTCCGACTTCAGCCCCTCCCACTACCACTCCGCCGGCGACAGCTCCTCCTCCTCCTCCGACCGCGGCACCCACTACAGCCCCTCCCACTACCGCGGCTCCGACTACAACCCTTCCGACGACCGCGGCTCCGACTTCGGCTCCGACTTCAGCCCCTCCCACTACAGCCCCGCCGGCTACAGCTCCTCCGACGACCGCGGCACCCACTACAGCCCCTCCCACTACAGCCCCTCCGACTACAGCCCCTCCCCCTCCTCTGTGTCCATCCGTTTGGATTATCTTCTATCCAACACTTCAGTACTGTAGTCAGTTGACAAACACACAACACTGTCTCTGTCTACTGTGTCACCAGCAAAAGGTCACCAGCAAGAGAAACTACAGAAACTACAGCCCCTCCGATGACAGCCGCTCCCACGACAGCGGCACCCACTACAGCTGCCCCCACGACAGCGGCACCCACTACAGCCACCCCGACGACAGCGGCCCCCACGACAGCGGCCCCCACGACAGCGGCCCCCACGACAGCCGCCCCCACGACAGCCACCTCGACGATAGCGGCCCCCACGACAGCCCCTCCCTCATCCCCGGTCCCCTGAACCTCATGCATAAATGTAATTCAATTGAGACTATTGTTTTTCTATTTATAAATTCCTTCCATGAAAAATGCACTTTCCATTATTTTCACCCAATGGGTGTTTTCCAGTGTAAACAGCACAGAAGGAAGAAATTCGCTTTAATTGAATGGAAACCAGGAATAATTGCAGTTAATGCAGAAGACTATGGGCTCATGGCACTAAAAAATAAGTTTAAACATACATTTTTAAATGAATAGTGTCTACACACTCTGGACTTAATTATCTCAAAGGGTCTGAATATCTCTAAGTTTGTGGTGACTGATGTTGCACTCTCTGACCATTCCTGTGTTTTTTTTTTTTGAGAGCTCTATTTCTGTTCACAATTTTTTTCAAAAAGAGGTAACCACAAAGCGATATTGAACTGAAAATACTAGGGAAATGTTTACTCAGAATTTTTCTTCCACACTTGCCCCTGCTAACATCTCAGTAAATGAGCTAGTAGATCATTTTAATTCAAAAATTAAAAATGTTATAGATGCCATTGCTCCAACTAAGGTAAAGGAAGTGTCTGGCAAGAAAATATCTCCATGGAGAAAGGCCATGACCGTGAAAACAGAAAAAAGAGAATGTCGAAAAGCTGAACGCAGGTGGCGAAAAACAAATCTCCAGGTTCACTTTGAAATCTATAAAGAGAGACTTGGCCTTTATAATTTGGAATTGAAAAATGCACGACAGTCTTTCTTCTCTGACATCATTACCAAAAACAAAAACACCGTCGACAGACTAACTAACCCCCCAGTGTCAGTAGCCTCTGAATTTCTATCCACCCGGGCGTGCAATGAATTTGCCTCCTTCTTCACTGACAAAATTCAGAAAATCAGACAAGCAGTCAGTGCCTCTGCATCAGGAACAGCAAATGTGTTGTCTCTGTGTCCACTTAACATCAATTCAAACACCATGACACAATTCCATCAGATTAATGATAAAAACCTAGAGGACATTATTCAACTTCTGAAATCCTCCTCCTGCTGCCTTGATATTATTCCAACAGGATTTTTCAAAGATGTTTTGCCTTGCCTGGCCTCAGATCTACTTCATATAGTAAACAAATCTCTTCACTCAGGTATTTTTCCACAGGCCCTGAAAACTGCAGTCATTAAACTGCTCTTAAAAAAGAATAATCTAGATGCTTCAGTAATGAACAATTACAGGCCCATATCAAACCTCCCATTTCTAGGTAAAATCATTGAAAAAGTTGTTTTTTCAACAGTTGAGTAATTTCTTGCATTTAAATAACTGTTTTGATGTGTTCCAGTCAGGCTTTCGTCCAAACCACAGCACTGAGACTGCTCTTGTAAAGGTCTTTAATGACATCCACTTAAACACAGACAGTGGCAGAACTTCAGTGTTAGTATTATTAGATCTCAGTGCTGCGTTTGACACTGTTGACCACAACATATTACTAGACCGACTGGAGAACTGGGTGGGACTTTCGGAAACAGTTCTAAATTGGTTTGAATCCTACTTAAAGGACAGAAACAACTTTGTTTCTATAGGTAAATACACATCTGAGTTGACAAATATGACATGTGGGGTTCCTCAAGGCTCCATCTTGGGGCCTCTTCTCTTTAACGTCTACATGCTACCACTGGCTCAGATAATGAAAAACGACAAAATAAGTTACCATAGCTATGCAGATGACACACACATTTACGTAACAATTTCACCAGGAGACTATGCTCCAATTCAAACACTGAGTAAGTGCATTGAACAAATCAATGACTGGATGTGTCAGAACTTTCTCCAATTAAACAAAGATAAAACTGAGGTAATGGTTTTTGGAGCCAAGGCAGAACGTATAAAAGTTAGCGCTGAGCTTCAGTCTGTAATGTTCAAAACAACAGATAAAGCCAGAAATCTAGGTGTAGTCATGGACTCTGACCTGAGTTTTAACAGTCACATTAAAACAGTTACTAAATCAGCCTACTATCACCTAAAGAATATATCTAGGATTAAAAGACTAATGTCACAGCAGGATTTGGAAAAACTTGTCCATGCTTTTATCTTCAGTAGACTCGACTACTGTAATGGTGTCTTCACAGGTCTCACTAAAAAATCTATTAGAAAGCTGCAGCTGATTCAGAACGCTGCTGCTCGAGTCCTCACTAACACTAAGAAAGTGGATCACATCACTCCTGTTCTGAAGTCTTTACACTGGCTTCCTGTGTGTCAAAGAATAGATTTCAAAATACTGCTGCTGGTTTATAAAGCACTGAATGGTTTAGGCCCAAAATACATTTCTGACCTCCTGCTAAATTATGAACCATCCAGATCTCTCAGGTCTTCAGGGACTGGTCAGCTTTCTGTCCCCAGAGTCAGAACTAAACATGGAGAAGCAGCGTTCAGTTATTATGCTCCAAATATCTGGAACAAACTCCCAGAAACCTGCAGGTCCGCTGCAACTCTGACTACTTTTAAATCCAGGCTGAAGACTTTTCTTTTTGTCGCTGCTTTTAATTGAACTATTACTGCACTGTAACTTTTATCCATATATTTTTTCTTTTAATGTTTATTTGATTAGCTTTTATTTTTAATGACTGATTTTAAATGCCATTTTCTTAATGTCTTTCATTTTTTGTAAAGCACTTTGAATTGCCTTGTGTTGAAAAGTGCCTTGCCTTGCCTTGCCTTGCCTTACTCTTTAACGTGAATGATATTCTAATAATACTGGAACGGTATGTGTATTCTTTTTTTTAATTGATTATGTAGCAGGGACAATGCACATCAATATACACTTAAAACAATCAAATGTGTCTAGCGTAAATATGCCAGATTTAGCTTTGAGCTATTTGCCCCTGTTGAACATGACAGAGACTATCTGAGAATTATTATTATTTTGTTGTTATTATTTGTTTTTTTGTACTTTGTTATAATTATTAATTTGAGTAAGAAAAAAAAAAAGGAAAAAAGAGAATATATATATATATTATTGTTGTATGTTTTTGTTTCTGACATGTTCAATAAACTGACAAAAAAAAAAAATCTGCAGTCCCTCACATAAAACATTTAAGAAAATGACATTAAAACAAACATAGCAAAAACAAATAAATTATATGCAAAAAGTGCAAAAGAGCAAGAGCAGCATATACAAGTATTTATCACATGGGAATACAATATAGCAGCAACGACATATAAAGTGCAAGAGGAGATACATAAAGTGCGAGAGAAGATACCCCTGTATTAAAGTGCATTTAGCAGTGATTGCACGGATGGATGTTTGTTTCTCAACCATTATTTGAGTTGACCTTTGACAATCCCGTATTTGTTATCTCAGTTGGGAGGCTATTCCAGAGTGAGCTGCCTTTGAATGGAAAGGACATTTTGTCCAAAAGTGGTCCGTCTGCTGTGGATTTCACAGCAGAGATTGCGTTAACCGAATATTTTCCGTCTATGACGGATTTTTTTAACAATTATGGAAAAATCTGAAAGCAGTCCGTAATTTTGACAGATTAGAACAAACTCGTAACAGCGCCAAAGTGTCCCCGCAGCGAGGCTCCGGTGTTATGCCGTGTTATACATGCCCTCCAAAAAGAAAATTATACCGTTTCCAAACCTAACTTTGCCGTACAAATCATTGAAATGTCTGAGTTTTGGCTTTACGCTGTGCGCGCTTCCTATGGAAGCAAATAAGAGACGGAAGTATTTGAATTTGATCAGACACTGAATTTATAGCATTGAAAAATATTATTTGGAAATTCATGTGTTAGGATCTGTCTGTGTTGTAGTTTTGTATGTCTGGTTATGGGTATTTTCATCCTTGTATATTGTCTGGTCCTTCTTCCTGTGTTTTTCCTCCCGTCGTTAGTTTCCCTGGTGTGTCTAGTTTTCTGATTGTTTTCACCTGTGGCCCTTGTGTTTCTCCTCCCCTGCCCGGCTGTGTCTCGTCTTGTGATTACCCCTTCCTGTATTTAGTCTCTTCCTGTGTTCAGTGTCGGTTCGTCTTGTGTTGTGAGTAAACTGCGGTGAGTGTTCTGTTCTGGCTCTGAATATTGTAGCCTTGAAATAAAGGAATTACTTAAATCTGCATTTGGGTCCTGCTTCCTGCACACCGTAACATCATGTATCTGAATTTTTTTTTGCTCCGAATTGACCAATTCAAGTTAAGGTAGGACATGTCTTCCAAGCCACTTCCTTCAGAAGCAAGGCAAGAATCTTTCCTAGCCTCAGAAAACGAAGAATGGTGGAACAGGTGAGCAAGTGTGAGAGGCCTCACCTCACCTTACATTTTCCGCCACAGATTTGGGGAAATTGGTCCGTGCGCAAAGCATTGTGGGGATTTTAAGACCGCGGCATCTACACATGTGCACCCTCGAAATTTCTTGCTACGAAGTACGCCGGGCTCGGTAGAATTCCAAGTATGCTGGACATTGGAACAGTCCTTCGGCGGCACTCGATGACGTAGTATGCTTGAAATAGTGGCTCTGGAGCAGCTTTACTCGACATTGAGAAACGACCCGGGCCGTTTCTCAATGTCGAGTAAACCTGCGGCCCCTGACTCTCTGCTAGCTACGTTAGCTCCATTAGCTCCGTGATGCTACAGGTGCTCTGCCTGCTCAGCTCACCCGGAGAACACTACTTGAACTCGGCCGTGTTGGTGCCTGGTGGAGTACTTGTCATGTAAATATCGTTAGAACAGACCATCTATGAAAGCAGTTTCTTCGGTAAGTCGAACCCGCGTACTTTATTTATGTTTATGTTATGTTTTTATTAAGTCGCTGCGTGAGTTCCTGGGGATGGTGACTTTCTACCACCATTTCATCGCCCGGGCCACCCACATTATGCGGCCGCTGTATGAGGCTTTGAAGGGTACGGCCCCCATCCAGGCGATCGACTGGACGGCGGAAGCTGAGTCTGCTTTTACGGAGGTCAAGACCGCGTTGACTCAGGCAGCCCTGTTGGCGCACCCATCGTCCACGGCTCCCATCTCCATTACCACAGACGCATCGGACTACGCCGTTGGTGCGGTGCACGAGCAGTGGGTGGAGGGCACTTGGCAGACACTCGCCTTTTTCAGCCGTCAGCTGACGCCCAGGGAACGCAGGTACAGCGCTTTTGACCGAGAACTCCTTGGACTCTGGCTGTCCGTGCGGCACTTCCGTTTTTTGCTGGAGGGCCGTGAATTTACGGCGTTTGTCGACCACATGCCACTCACGTTCGCCATGTCAAAAGTGGCAGAGCCTTGGTCTGCACGTCAGCAGCGGCAGCTGTCTTACATCTCGGAGTTCACCACAGACATTAAGCACGTGGCTGGCTAATCGAACCTGGTCGCAGATTGCCTCTCCAGGGTCGTCATCGGAGCCGTCCAGTTGGGCCTGGACTATACCCGCATAGCGGCGGACCAGGTCACAGACCCCGGCGTCCAGACCCTGAAGGAGGAGGGCGTGGGGCTGCGCTTGGAGGACGTGGTATTCGCCGACGTGGGCGTGACTCTCCTGTGTGACGTCTCCACGGGCCTGCCGCGGCCAGGCGTTCCTGCCAGTTGGAGGCGCTCCGTGTTTGAGGCAGTGCACGACCTGTCACACCCCGGCGGTAAGCCTTCGGTGCGCTTGATGGCCGTGGAGTTCGTATGGCGGGGGCTGAAAAAGGACTTGAGGACTTGGGCTGGTGAGTGCGTGGCTTGGCCCCTTTAGAGCGTTTCCTTGTGCCTGAGAGGAGGTTTGACCACGTCAACATCAACCTGGTTCGTCCATTACCCTCCTCTCAGGGCTTTTCCTGCCTCCTCACCATGGTGGACAGGACGACCCGTTGGCCGGAGGCAGTCCCTCTCGTGTCAACATCGGCAGCTGACATCGCCCGGGCTTTCATTGCGACGTGGATGTGTCGGTTTGGCACCCCGTCAGACATTGCCTCGGACCGGGGTTCACAGTTCACGTCCGAGCTCTGGAACGCCGTGGCGAGTGGTTTGGGGGTTAAGCTTCACAGGACTACCGCTTACCACCCTCAGGCTAACGGCCTATGTGAACGGTTCCATCGCTCCATGAAGGCGGCCCTCAAGGCCTGCCTGACGGACGGTAATTGGGTCGACAAGCTGCCTTGGGTGATGCTGGGCCTGAGGACCGCGCCTAAGGAGGATCTGCAGTGCTCCACGGCCGAGATGGTTTACGGTCAGCCGCTGAGGGTTCCGGGGGATTTCCTCCCATCGGCTCCCTGGTCGGCGACGGCCCAGCAGGCTTTACTGCAGGACGCTGCTGAGGCCTTTGCTCCGATCCCCACTGCTCGGCACGGAACTCAGGTGTTCCCGTGGAGCTCCGCTCGGCGGGGCATGTGTTCATCCGACACAACGCGCACAGAGGCCCCCTGCAGCCCCCTTACGATGGGCCTTTCCGGGTCTTGGAACACGGGGACAAGCACTTGGTGGTCAACCTGGGTGGCAGAGCCGAGCACGTCTCGGTGGACCGGGTGAAGGCTGCTCACCTGGACCGGGTGAAGGCTGCTCACCTGGACTTGGACCAGCCGGTGGTGCTGGCTCAACCTCCGCGACGGGGCCACCCCCCGGCCTCTACCCCTGTCACAGAATTGGGGCCTGCGGTTCCGGTCCCATCTCTTCCAGCGGCCGCCCCATCAGAGGTCGCCTCCCCGGCTCCCGTTCTTTGGAGTCGGGGTGGTTGGCTTGTCGTTCATCCCCGCCGCACAGACTTTGTGTATGAGTGAATTCTGAGGGGGCTTGTGTGGTGACAGTTACGGGACATAATTCAATGTCATATAGTGTGTGTTGCAACCCGGACCGGTTAGTGAGGGTACCGGGGTTTGGGGTTATTCATGCTAGCTGGTTACACAGAGCAGCACATGTACTCACGTCTTCTGGATTAATGAATAATAAAGTGTGGAAATCCATTCTGAATGCACAGCCTCTGACTCCCGTTCATCGGCTCTACAATGTATTGATTTAAATTGACATGCATCCGCTAAGAAAAATAGTCCGTTGTTACTGTTTGAACTAACGTAGCAACGGCAGGAACTGCTTCGATAGCGTTTTTGATTACAGATTTGAAAACATTCTCGCTTGCTTTAAAAGTAGCACAATTAATGATGTCAAACCTTGGGAAGTATCTAGATATCCCTGCCCTAATGCCAAAGTAACTGGCAACTGAATATGTGTCACCGTTTGATGTCTATGTCTGGACCGCTGCGTAAAAAGGAGGGTTTCTGCCCCATTGCTTCTCTTCTTACTTCTATAAGAATAAAACACGGAGGATGGAGATCTCTTTTTCTCCCCCTCTTCTGACAGCCCATCAGCTGATCTCAAAGCACGCTCCCCTCTCCTGCAGGGGCGCGTAGTCAGCTGCAGCTCACAGAATCAGCCCCCTGCAAAAACAGCGCTGGAAAGAGCAAATAGAGCGAAATGAGGCATGGCTAAAATGCAGGATCTGTTTGGTATTTTGAAAAAAAAATTATATTTATGTACTTTATATAGGTACAATATATTGTTCAAATATAGCATGATATGTCCCCTTTAAGGCACATATTATGAGTGAGAACTGCGACCCTTTGTCTCTACATATTGACTGTAAAAAACATGTTAAAGTGATTCTTGCAGTGAGACAACCGAAAATAGCAAGCTTCTACAGTTGCACTAAGTTTTGATAACAGTTAAATATTATTTTGATAATACATTTATTTTGATGACTTTAGAACGGTTTATTCATAACCTGATTATCTTTGGATTACACTGTTGTATTTAAAAAAATATTAAAATAATTATATCTATAGCCCCTGAACAAACAAACACACCTATATCTTAAATAACACACTTGCTCTGCAATAATATGTTTTATGTTTCTTGATATTTCTGTTAGGAAAGGACAGGCCTGAGAGACAGGACTGCTTCACCATTTTCTCTTTCTCTGAGGGTCCAGAAGAACATCCAAGAGGGAAAGGAAAAGCTGTTGTTAGGAGATTTAAGAGCAGTACAGCACATTCACTAAGAGACACTTATATTGTAACACAAAGACCTGCACACTGAATAGTTTTGTAGACTAACAGGAACTTAATTTTTGTGTTGTGTTTTACATTGCACTTCAGAGAAAGTGTGATTATTGTCAGGCCTATAAAGTTGGCAAATAAAAGAGTCAGCTGATCAAATGCACCTATTTCCACATATACCATCGATCAGCTGACTATTTCTATTTGCCTCACCTTATGAGCTTCACAACACTTGAGCCTTTTACCGCAGAGTTTGCAACGTCACAAATAAATGGTGCCAATCTTCAGTCAGATGTGAATGTGTAATGTAACTTTCAGTAACAATAATGGACAAAAGGAGTGCAAATACAATTTATTGAAATATGAACTAAAAGTTATCAAGGATGAACCATCACAATTTTTTTAAATAAAAACAAAATAATAAACATAAGTTGCACTAAATGTTAACCTGTTAATTGATTAAGTACACACTTTTTGTCAAATAAAGTGACAGACTAGGCCTGTGCAGGTGGCAACAGCTATGCGGCTAAGTTCTGTAGGTGCAGCTGGTGCAGGTCTTCCTCCATCAGACCTGGTCCTCCTTGCAGGGAAGGTCCTCTCCGGCCAAACCAACAGACAGGACATCATAAAGCTGAGGTTTCTCCCCAAAGTCTCTAATCATCTATACTGTGTGTGGGGGAAACTTCTGTGTAGCAATGCAGGAGGAGTCACAGACTCAAAGGAGACACGGGGAGAGCTGGAGCTTTGGTGGCAAACACTGATGGGTTTATTTGGAACTTCGGCCGGAGAATTCACAAAACGAGTCTGAGAGTCAGAGGTTCTGACTTCACGGTAGAGTATATGTATTTAGCTAGTTCAGAGAGAATAATCAACATTGTGCATAACAAGATAGAATCATAATAATAATACATTTTATTTGTAGGCGCCTTTCATGACACCCAAGGACACCGTACGATTTGTTAAAAAAAGAAAACGCTAATAGGCAACAGAACATGATAAAAACACAAACAGGAAATCATGGAGGAGACAGTCAAGTGCACACAAATTAAACGTATAATGGGGAGCACTACAGTGAGTAAGCAGATTTGAACAGGTGGGTTTTTAATTGGGATTTGAATATGGTGATTGTGTCTGACTGTCGGATGTGCGGGGGGAGGGAGTTCCAGAGTCTGGGAGCAGTACAGCTAAAAGCCCGAGCACCCATGGTGACGAGGCGTGGGGTGGGGACGGTCAGCAGACCAGCAGAGGAGGAGCGGAGGGAGCGAGAGGGGGTGTACTCTTGAAGGTCAGCCAGATATGGGGGGGGGGGGGGGGGTTCAGGTTATGTAGGGCTTTGTAAGTGAGCAGTAGGTTTTTGAAATTGATACGGGATTGAACAGGGAGCCAGTGGAGTTGGATGAGGATGGGGGAGATGTGTTCGGAGGCCTTGGTGCCGGTGATGATCCGGGCTGCAGAGTTCTGTATGATTTGTAGTTTATTGATGAGCTTGGTGGGAATGACTGAGAGGATGGCGTTACAGTAGTCGATGCGGGACGTGACAAATGCATTGACCAGGACTTCAGTGTTTGATTGAGAAAGGGATGGGCGGAGTCTGGAGATGTTGCGTATGTGGAAGAAGGCAGTCCAGGTGATGTTATTTATGTGAGGTGAAAATGAGAGGGTGCTGTCCAGGATGACACCAAGGTTCTTAACTTGGCCAGAGAAGGGGATGGAGTAGCCATCAATGATGAGGTTGGAGGCAGGGGAGGATCAATCAATCAATGTTTATTTATATAGCCCAATATCACAAATGTTACATTTGTCTCAGTGGACTTCACAGTTTGTACAGAATATCAGTATGACAATACGACACCCTCTGTCCTTAGACCCTCACATCGTACAAGGAAAAACTTCCTGAGAAAACCCACAGTTTAAAGGGGAAAATGGGTATCATCAGCGTAACAGTGGAAATGGACATTAGGATGACGGAGGATAGTGCCAAGGGGGAGTATGTAGATAATAAACAGGAGTGGACCCAATACTGACCCCTGAGGAACACCATGTGAGACTGTAGAGCAGCTTGACCGGTGGGTGCTGAGACGCTAACACAAGAGAGTGCTAACACCTCTATCAGCTGACGCCAACAGGCAGGAACAGGGAGACAAAACACTGAGAGCACAGCAGCCAAGGTTACAGGTGTGTGCTCAGTCAGTACAGTATGAACTGATAAACTGGGTCAAAGTTATGGGCCTTGGAAAATATTTCCCCAACACTGTGAATATGGGAGGGGAAGAAATGGTGTAATAAATGCTTTGGACAATAAGAAATATAAAGTTAACTGTTGAATTGCTTAGTTTTTTTAGATTTACAATGCTATTACTAATATCTCATATCTGAGGGTTTAGTAAAAAACAAAAGAAAGAAGAGGCACCCTAAAATAAAGATTGGTCTGGTGTTGGTGTTGTAATGTGTTGATTTTGTCTTTTGAATTGTTTGTCTAAAGTCAAGTAGCTACTGTATAAACTGGTACTTATAGTTTTAATTATACAGTCTGGTTATAATGTTTGGAGGAGGCATCACAGGTAAGAGCACCAGATTGATTTGTGTGTATTTCTTTATCTACTATATCTTGAGTCATTGTCAGTCATTATTGTATTGTCACTACAATATCTTGAATATTTTAGTTTTTACATCACTACATTTATCTAACAGCTTTAACATCGTAAAGGTGTCACTTCGGACTCTGGGTAATTATGACAGCATGTCCTACTATTTTGAGAGTTTTAACAAACTAGACCTTCATCTATGAATGTAGAAAATTACTGGGTAACTGGAGCGAGTTATTTATGGAGGGGCACATTTAATTTAGGACAAAAGCCATGTCAGTAGAGGTAGATGTCAAGAATTTGTAAAAAGTCTGTAATGCTAACTTTTTGCTCTGATAGATGCTTTTAAATACCATGAACTTAGTATCATCTTATTATGAATTTATATTTGAGGTTGCATTTTTTCAGAATTTTTAATAACAAAGGATACTTGGTGAGAAAACAGAAGACCCCCACTACTTAGTTTGTAGTGATATCAAAGTCACCAGATAAGTTGAGTGCAGAACTGCAAAGAAAGCATTGTAATTTAGTGTCAAAACTAACTTCTAAAATGTTTCCAGGATTTTGGCATTGAAATTATTTATGTTGACTCTAATGGAAAACTGCACAGTACAAGAACGTGTACTACACGTTCTTTTCCTTTTTTTAAATGTTCTGCTCCTGGAAATAATCTGTTAAATGGGTAGTACACTACTTTTTCATTTCATTTAATTTCAAACCTTTATTTAATCAGATTGGTCCCATTGAGATCATAGATCTCTTTTTCAAGGGAGACCTGCAGCATATAGGTTCCACATGAAACATAAAACAATAAAGCACATCATACATTATATTTACACTTGTATCCAAAGTGACCAGCATTAAAATGTAGGTTGGGCCCAGAGGCCCCCAACAAATGTATTGGCTTCACCTAATCTTTGCTAAAATGTAAGTGTGAAGCTGTTTAATGAATTTGATTCACTCACTTCAAATCTTATTAAGCCCAATATTATATATTGATTGTTCTTGGGATTTATGTCTATATAAGTGCCTCTAGAACAGCGGTTCCCAACCTTTTTCAACTCAAGGCCCACTTAAGAATCTAAAAAATGTTCGCGGTCAAATCAGAATATGTGACACGTTGTAAATCCAGTAGAACCGACCGCTGTCAAGGACTGTAATGACTGTTGCTAAGGAGGATCGAGAAAGAGAAAGGAAAGGAGGTTCAAATAAAAAATAATCTAAGGGCGACTGTGGCTGCGAGGGAATGCAGTCGTCGTTCAACCAGAAGGTTGTGGGTTCGATCCCAGCCCGTGCAGCCAACATGTCGATGTATCCTTGGGCAAGATGCTTAACCCTGAGTTGCTCCCGATGGCATGGCCAACGGTGTGTGAATGTTAGGTCCTAGAGCAAGTGGTACTGCTCTGTATGAATGGGTGAATGACATGTAGTATGTAAAAGCGCTTTGAGGGGTCGTAAATACTGGATAAAGCGTTATATAAGTACAGTCCATTTATCTTAATAATGAGAATGTTTCCAAACAAATCATAATGTTTTGCAAATTATTTGGCGGCCCACTTGCAATGCCTTTGCGGGCCCACAGGTTGGGAACCGCTGCTCTAGAACTTTATTCAAACATTAGGCTTCCATGTTAGGCCAAGAAACATAAAAGTTGAATGCCCATTAGTTTGACCTTCTGCTGCAGAAGAACATGACAGGTAAACCTGTGAGAAACCCGTCACCTCTGGTGACTTGTAGAGCAACACATGTGATTGTGAAGCTGCCTGGTGAAACAAAACTGAAGAAGGTGAAAGAGCTTGGTAAGTAGCAGGATGGGAGCATGCATGAACCCAATTTGAGTCAGGTGATAAATCCACTCCTAAACATTCATTCAGACCCTTTTTTTTAAATCATAATGTGAAGCATCATGTTGAGATCTCTGAATGATCCAGATCCTGCCCCAAGTTCATGCCCCTCTGGCGGGTCCTTTGCGCACCCATCCTGCAGTTCTTTTTTCCTCCTTCTCTGACCCATCTCACAGTTCCTTTTCACGCCTAGAGCACCTGGAGCAATTCCCTTTCCCACCCCTCCAGCAGTTCCTCCCGCCTCATCCTGCCGTTCCTTTACACCCTGTCCGACAGGAAAATTATGATCTATCTGATTCTCACCTATATTTTGTTTTTGTGCTCTGTGTGTGTGTGGCGCCACGGCAACAGAACACTAAGTACCGACTCTACAACCTAGCAACAGGAATCAATCACACACACAGGGCAGTCTTCACAAGGAGACAGGTATGTCCAATGTTTTGTCTTTTAATGCCCATGTATGCTTTAAAACATGCAAAAAATCTAAAAGATATGACGAGGATCTGATAAACTAAATATAGGGTGCATACCATTTTTATTTCCAAGGCATTTTTGAGTAAATGTACTTTTTGTTATATTCACTGTTAGTCGGATCGAGAACTAGTTAAACTAAAAGCTTGACTATTTATGACTTTCACTGAAAGTTTGCATCTTCTGTTTTTATATGGAGTTATTGCATTAAAGGCACTGTTATTCCTTTTTATAGTACAGTATGGTTAGACAGAGATACAGACAGAGATAATGAATTGTGCTCCACAATGACTTAACATGCACTGGTTTCAATAGCTAAATATAATTTCTATTTGATTTTTTGTATTATAGTGACCTTGCAGTATTCAATTTTTATAACAAGATAATATAATATTTATTATTTATTCTATAATACCGCATCAATTAAATTCCAGATAAATGTAAGTGTTTCTAACTGTGCACTTACATTTATCTAGAATTTAATTAAATGGTCAAAATGCATGCATTTTTCTCGTTCTTATGGTTACAGTAACCTGAAGCCGTACCGAGAACACGTTGGTTAACAAGAAGCAGGGTAAACCTGAACCGGTTGCCAGGCTCTCACAGTACCAACACACACTTCAACAATATTCAACCCAATTCACTCATACCCACAGGCAAATAAAAGTTGTGAATTTAACTGCATTCAAAAAACCAACACAGACAAGAAAAGGTGTATATGACCAAATCAAGTGGGTTTACCTGATGTACTAGAACCATCATTCTAATGATTTAGATTTCTAATCTTGGAATTTATTGATAACGGCATGTGGCGCAGTGGGTTGTGCGTATGTGTTTGGATGTTGGTGTTTGGATCAGGGGGTCACAGGTTCAAACCCCACTGCAGTCAGCATGTCGTTGTGTCCCTGGGCAAGACTCTTCACCCCAAATTGCTCCTGTGGGGATTGTCCACGGTATTGAGTATGTAAGTCGCTTTGGATAAAAGCGTCTACATGTAATGTAATAACCGGATTATTTCCTGTCCTCCTTGACCCCTCCATCCTCCAGGAAGATAAGACATGATGAAGGATTTCTCTCTGTCCCTGCTTAGTCGTGGGTGTGGGCGATTAGTCTCGTCAAACGGAAACACAGGGAGGCATGATGGTCGGCTGGACGTCTGCTTCACACCACAGGTGCTCCCACACTTGCAAATGCTTTAATAGCCTTCCAATGTTGGAGGACACATTATTATAATATACCCAAGTTGTATGTTGGTCAATTCGTTTTTTTTTTTTTTACTGGTTTAGTATTTATGTTATGAAATGTATTTCCATTATGCCTTCTCTCATGGCAAGCTTTCAATCAAGCAGACATTCATTAATCAATCAGTCCATCATTCCATTCATCATATATTCGATATTTTGAATCAATCGACCAACAGGATTACTTTATCTGGAAGTCCCGGGACTCTCTTCTGCGGTTGTCCAACAGCGGCCGCCAGATTGTGAATGAAGAGTCAGCCCTTCCAAAGACTTACAGCACCCGTCGGGGCCAACTTCAACTCTATTCCCAGGTATTTGTGTGTGTGTGTGTCTATCCAAGTAACTAAGTTTGGCCCTAATGTAACAAGGGATATTGGTAATGCAATGGCTGTAGAACAAGGACAATCAGTGTTTTCCCTGTATAAACCTCACTTTCAAGATGCATTTATCTCTGCCACCAAGTCTCTGTCTGTAATTAGAATTTGTGGAGTATTTTAAAGGGGGCTTTTTGTCTCCCACAACGCACTGTGATCTATGATCACTGCAAACCATACCAAAATGCATTGGGGATTTCTATCACCCAGCGTCCAACACAGTTATCAGCAGCAATGTTGTCAAATCAACCAAACAAACCTCTTTTACAAATATTAGTGATTCATTACTTGTCCCTCCAAAGTGCAATGTCTTCACTTTTTTATAAAGTGTTTGACGAAAAGGTACGTCAGCATTACTTATGGGTGGTCCACAATTTTCCTAATTAACGGCTCAATCAAGTACAGTGTCAAGTATTTGTTTTATTTTGCTTATGTGCTCATTAAATAGTTGATTACACTGAAGTATCTATATAGTGAGTGGGGCGTTGTGAATGTGTGTGTAAAGCCCAAGGGTTTGTTTTTTTGTTTATTTTTGTAATGACCTTCTGTCAACAGGACTTGGTTACCATCGAAACCAGCGCAGTGACCAGAGATGGAAAGCAGAAAGTTGTACAGCGATACACTCGACAAGACAAGTCGCAGTTGAGCACCCTCAAGGAATTAACTGCAGCCATTTTGAGTTACAGCAACACCCAGGTATAAGGAAAACTCCTCTAGGAATATGTGCATTTATCATGTGTATATATACTGTATATGTGTGTGTGTGTAATAGCCTACCCATAAATGTATACATGTTGTATAATGTACTGTATGCCTAATGTTCAAGATTTTGTCTGTAGACAATTCAGACTTGAATTATAAATAGAAAAATAATAACCTAATGACACATAAATTATATTTTGGTAAACTAAATTCATTTATGAATATTATTTATATTAACATTGAAGTACTTTAAACTGTAAAGTAAGAAAGAGGTTGGTCATACACCCAACTTTTCAGCTCTACATAGCTTTACAGCCTGTTTTAGCTCATTGTTTTTTAATGAATTGTTTTGTTCCTCCCTAGCATTCTCATTAACCTTGTTAACAGCACTAGCTAACACTAATGTTTTTCTTCCCTCCAGTACACCTCCTCCAGACTCGGTCCACTTTTCCTTCCTCCTCTTCATCATCGCCCTCTTGCTCCAGACCTTCATCATCCCATTCCTCCGCCTCTTTGCACGACACAAGTGCAGCCAAGTCCAGAGTTGCTTGGACAGTTTAACCCTGAGTGGCTTCCTGCAGAGGGAATAACTGAATTCCTGGGGAACCAACCTGAAGGTAAAAGAGGGATGGATGGACATATAGGTTGATGCAAACGTATATAGGTGGATAAATCCAAATTAGAAAATAGGTTTTATAGCATGTTGGTATGAGCCAGGGAAATTATTAAATGACTGATGCACTTGGTCTTTTAATTTCAATAAGTGGCAAAGCAAGACTTGAAAACAAAAACCACACAGGAGCTTCACTGCACAAAGTTAACTTTACCAAATCAATTGTAAAACAAACAGAAACTTCTCCGCAGTTAAAGAGGAGAGGCAAGGTATCAAAAAAACGGTCCGGTTGGATCTGTTCCTCCAGATACCCTGCAGAGACAAGACTTCACAGGTGCAACCCCAGGCCTGGGTTAACGTTTCAGCCATGACCCCCGAAGAACTAGAAGAACCTCAGGTGCATGCTAATGACTGAAGTATTTTTCAATGCTCCTTTATCTTTGGGAATGTGTGTGAAATGTTGTAATGTTATGTTTAACCTATTGGCCAAATGTCTTTTCCACACACCGCAGACTTATCTAGACATGAGTCGGCAGCATACTGGAAGTTCACAGCACAGTACAGGAGGGGAGCGCCATCATTCAAACATGAACTGGGTCCATGATATGGCAGATGATCCAGGCTCCATTCAAGACAGTCTCAAGACTCATGATGAAGGCAACTATGAAAGATCGATAAGGGGGAGCAGACATGGCAGGATAGGTGTGTGTGTGTGTGTGTGTGTGTGTGTGTGTGTGTGTGTGTGTGTGTGTGTGTGTGCGTGGCCTAGCATTACTATACTTGTGGGGACCTAAATCTGTTTACACAGTCACGTGTGGGGACTCGCCGCCCTTATGGGGACAAATTGGAGGTCCCCATGAGGGGTATCATTAATTTTAGGGTGAAGACTTGGTTAGGTTTAGGATTAGGGTTAGGGTAAGGGTTAGGGTTAGGGTTAGGGTAAGGGTTAGGCATGTGTTGGTTATGGTTAAGGTTAGGATAAGTCTTCATGTAAGTCAATGTAATGTCCCCTGAAGTGATGTATACATGGTATGTGTGTGTGCGTGTGTGTGTGTGTGTGTGTGTGTGTGTGGTAAAGATTTGCAGAGACCTTAATTATCTGCATCTGTTCAACAAACATACTCATCTTTCGCTTTATCTGTAATGGGATAGATATGAAAGAGGATAAGGGCCACATGTGAATATTTGTTTTTAGATCTGAAGTGTTTTTTTCTTGATTTCACACAAAAAAACTTTTGGTTGTTTCCCAAATACATTTTCAAATGTGTCCCTAATCCTCTTCTGTAGATAGAAGACCAAGATTTGGCGTGGTTTACGCAAGAAATGGTGTAACATCGGGAAACTTTTTTTTTTTAAAAACCTAGATATTCATTCAAAGCATAAGTTTAATTTAATTTAGGCATATAATGAATTAAGAAATATATTTCAACCTCCTCATACTGTACTTTGAATTTCTAAAAAATGTTTATTTCCTGACTGCTCTCTAGTCAGGAAGCATTTAACAAACCTTTACATGATACAACTCCTCTGCAGTCGATGTAGATGAGGCTCTTTTTATTTCAACACACAGGCCTGCTTCCTCCTCTGACAGTGGGACAATCAGCTAGCCATCGACCCTGCTTGGAGAACACAGCCAGGGTAAGACTGTTCAGAGTCTTCAGCTTTAGGACTAAACATAAGCATACTAAACATTTATCCACATTATAATATAACAGCAGTATCTCAGTGCTCACCCACATCCCACTTATAAATAACATTTTATTGAGGAACTGAGAAAACAGTGCATGTCTGACAAACCATTTGAATCCCTTTTTTCAACACAGACATCTTCATCCTTATTGGATTAAAATCCTTATTTTTTCAAATTTGCTTTAAAATTCCAAATATTTGGTTCTCGAACACAACACATGCATTTTTCACTATCATCTTTAAAACTCGACATAGTCTCAACATATGAAAAAAAATGACAGAAACTGCTGCAATTTACGTCAATATTTCTTTGTAAAAACAAAACATGGACGAATGCCTCAAAAATAGAAATGAATTCATTTTTAATTCAAGTGAACTTTGATTGGCAGTTAATTGCTTACTTTCTTAAAACATAATTTCTTTGTTATTGGAATTACTTCACTACATTCTCTCTTTATATTTTATTAAAATAACAGTAAAATGAAACAGTAAAATACTTTTTACTAGAAAACTACACATTATTATTATTATGATATATTCCCAACCCCGGGCAATCAATATTTGTTTTTAATTGACTGCAATCCTAATTTCTGTCATTGCCATGACATGAGAGGATATGAGAGCAATAATTCCAAATCTCAGACCGATCTAAATGTAATGTTTCAGCCGAAATGGGAGGGCGCCAGGACTGATGAACACCACACTGCACACTGCCTTCCTCCCATAGCAGAAAGTCGCACCGTGAAAATACTCCATCAGCAGCCTCGGTTCCTCCCGCTGCTGTTTCCTGAAAAGGAGGGTAACAAAGACACATTCTTTTTCTCATCTGGACCATATATCTAGTATCTATTAAAACATATCCAGGCCTTGGAACAACCAGCATCTCAGGTTGTGGTAGGGGGACATGGGAAAATATTTGTTATTGTCTGCAAATGTTCAAAATGTTCTTTGTGTCTTCTTTTACATCGTGGGTTCTCCTTTTAGACCCTCCTCCTCCTCCAGTAGCAGGTAGTATTGCAGGACGGAAAGGCCCAGGCAAGCAGAGCTCTTTGGCCTTCTTACAGAACCGAAAGCTTGACCTCCAGAATCCCTGTACATCGAGGGATCCTAGCAGAGGCGTGGTTAGGGGTATTCTGCCTCTAGAGCTGAGAGGTATGGAGAGCTTTATGGGCCCTACTATGTTTTTTTGGGTTTTCCCTTTCCTGTAGTGTGTTATACGTTTTATGCATGCAAAAGATTCAAGAGGGAGTCCCCCCCCCTGCCTGAAACTCCTTTGTTTACTTCCATATTCATCCTTCTATGAAATTTGGGTGATTTAAGATTACTTTCTGCATCCAAGCTGAAATGTGGAAGTTTACCTACAATGGAATGATTTGGAAAACGGACAAGAACCCGGTCTCTCCAAGAATATACTGTTTTAATTGCATGTAGGGTTATTAAACTTAACAGACTAGTTACCCATACCTTTTGACATATAAATACAATAATCCAAGTTGCAAAAGATACAGTTATGCTACCATTCATCTGTCAAAGGGTGTATTTTTCAGAGTTAAAATGTATTGTCAGATTTGCAGAACGGCAAACCTGTTGGCAGCCTGATCTTGGGTCCTGATGGGGAGATCATTCAACTCTCGCTGTACAATGACAACCAAGACCATGACACTCAGGAGCAAGGTAAGCCCTCATGTGAAAATTCTATCTTCATATCTAAAATCTGCACATCTGGAGGAGAGATTCATAGATTATAGCAAAGCAAACTTGAGCCCCGCACATTCTCCTAAACCTCGCCCTCTTTTTAAGCTGCAAGATTTGCCATCTCTCACTTTGCCTCGCTAATGCTTTTGCTGCCCTGCTTCTATAGTGCTGCTGATTTTCTGCCCCACCACCACCCAAGCATCTGTGAGCTCTAGGGGCAGTTATTGAATCATCACTCCACAATATGTCAAACATATTTGCGGGGAGGCCAGTGCCTAGACACAACACTCAAAACGAATTGCTGAGTTGTCTGATTTAATTAATAACAATTATTTTTGTCTCAGCTCTCCAGGTTTTATCTGCAGAAGGAGAGAAGTTACCCTTGTTCATTGTGCTGCAGGCTGAAAAGACACATACAGGTGCACACACACATGCACTGTGATTTTTAAGTTAGAGGAGCATGTTCGGTAAGCAATGCTCTTTGATGCTGTTAAGGCGAAAACTTCTTTACGTGTTGGCGTTGTAACCATGGGGTTTGAACAAGCTATGTTGGTTTTTATATGAAACAGACTCTGTCCATACATTACAGTATATTTCATTACATGGTGAGCCTTTTATCCAAAGCAACTCACATCCACTTCAAAACCGTAGACATGCCTACGAGAGCAATTTGGGCATCAGTATCTTGCACAAGGACACGAGGGGTGTTTCTCAATGTCGACTAAAGCTGCTCCAGAGCCACTATTTCAAGCATACTACGTCATCGAGTGCCGCCGAAGGACTGTTCCAATGTCCAGCATACTTGGAATTCTACCGAGCCCGGCGTACTTCGTAGCGAGACATTTCGAGGCTGCACATGTGTAGACTCCGCGGTCTTAAAATCCCCACAATGCTTTGCGCACGGGTCAATTTCCCCAAATCTGTGGCGGAAAATGTAAGGCGGGGCCTCTCATATGACGCACACCTGCACACTTGCTCGCCTGTTCCACTCTTTGTTTTCCGAATGCCAGGAAGTGTTCTTGCCTCGTTTCTGAAGCATGTGACTCGGAAGACATGTGCTACCAAGCAAGCGTACTCGACATTGAGAAACACCCAGGGTGTTTCGCAATGTCGAGGAAGGCTGCTCCAGAGCCACTATTTCAAGCATACTACGTCATCGAGTGCTGCCGAAGGACTGTTCCAATGTCCAGCATACTTGGAATTCTACCGAGGCCGGCGTACTTCGTAGCGAGAAATTTCGAGGCTGCACATGTGTAGACTCCGTGGTCTTAAAATCCCCACAATGCTTTGCGCACGGACCAATTTCCAAATCTTTGCCAGAAATCGCGCTCCATTTAAGGCGGGGCCTCGCATATGACGCACACCTGCTCCACAATTCTTCATTTTCCGAGGCTAGGAAGGATTCTTGCCTCGCTTCTGAAGCAAGTGACTTGGAAGACATGTGCTACCAAGCAAGCGTCCTCGACATTGAGAAACACCCACAGTGTGTTAAACTGTTAACCCCCTGATTTGCCGTTCTGCCCACTAAAACCTCTGAGCCACAGCCCCCATACCTCTGTGTGAGTCTTTGTGGTTTGCTTTCGTAACTTTAGAACGGTTTATGCCATTAAGGTACTGGGATTGGCTTCTAGTCTACATCATAACATAGATTTGCGATGGCTTGAGCAAATGCCCACATAGCTTGCAACCTTTTTGTTCCAGGTTTGGATGTCATGGTCTTATAACAATTATAGTTGAATAATTCCTTATACCTTGTACCTGTAACTGCAATTTTCTAACACCTTCACTTAATGTTTCTTACTGTCTATAAATGTCTTCTTTCTTAGAGACAAAAGATGCTTTTACAGTACCATTTTCATTGTGGCTACACTGTCAAGACACCTGTACTCTGTGTTGGGGAAATATTTTCCTAGACCCATACCTTTGACCCAGTTTGTCTGTTTGTCCTCCCCTCAATGAGCACAACCTTGGGTGCTGTGCTCTCAGTGTTTTGTCTCCCTGTCCCTGCCTGTTGGCGTCAGCTGATAGAGGTGTTATAGTGCTTTGTCTTGTCATGTTAATTATTCTCTCAGAACCAGCTAAATACATGGGTCGTGGTGGGTAGAGTTCTTCAGAATTCGTTAGGCATCCGCTGTATCAACTCGTGGCGCACGACATGTCGTGTGAATTCTCCGGCCGAAGCTCCAAATAAACCATCAGTGTTTGCCATCAAAGTTCCTGCTCTCCTCGTGTCTCTCTGAGTCCTGTCTCCATTGCTTCGGAAGGTTCCATCACACTCGGCCAAACTCGTCTGCTTGTGTTTGCGTAGTTTTGCTGTCATGACTTCAACATGACAGAATCCAACCCTGTCTGTGTTTGTCCCCTATCTCATCCTTTGCAGGTGGAGAGTTAGAGCCAAACACAGATGTTCCTGATGGTGACATTCAGCACCATCAAGCCATACACAAGGTCAATGAATGACTACAATGCAAATGTTTAATAGGATTTCGGATTGCATGCTCACCTATATGATTCAGATCTTTTTTCTGTAGGTACTATACAAAGAAAGACAAACAATAATCCAAGATTTGAATTCAGTATATAGACATTGAGCATACATAATATATCGCACTATTTATTTTGTATTATCTTCTTCCACCAGCTTGTAGAATTTCACACATTGACCGAGATCAATGCATGCTCACCCAGCAGCCAGAAAGACCCAGGTAAAACTGCTGTTTCAGTTTATTATTATCTAAAATGTGTATTTATCTTGAACCAAACTTCTTGTTTGCTGGTCCAGAGGCTGTGACGGAGACAAAAACAAAGACTTCAGAGGCAGTGGCATGGACAAAAGTGATTAAAAACCACATTACCATACCTCCACTGAAGGAGCAGGTGGGGAAGGAGGAGCCAAGAGCAGGCAACACCGAGCAGGGCAGCATCCATGGATCACATCAACCAGGGTAAGTGTATATAACATTCAGATCTCCTCAGTAGGAGATCGGATTTGGAACACCAAGATTTCTAGTTTCATTATTAGTTTCAATGGTCAGCAATAAAGATGAGTGTTGAGTCTCAGTCTTTCTCCTTTTGCAATCTTCATTTTTAAAAGTTGCGATTCATCATTATACTTTAAAAAAAGTTAATGTCTTTTAAATAACATACAATATGCATGTGAAGAGTAATCATATTTGAGATGGTACCTGCAAGCTTATAACCATCTGACACTTGAAAATTGTTGCTAAAATGGAAATGTGAAACAAATGAAGTTTGCGTGGAGAAGCTAGCAAGCAGAACATCAACCCAAATGAAGCAACAACAGAGCTCACTGGGGACAAAAGGAGGACGAATACTAAGATGAAGGACGCTGGGGAAGGCGCAGCAACAACAAGGTGAACTGGGAAATCTCAGAAATGACCCTGATTAAAACATAGCAGACACTTAGCAATGAGTAACAAGCTGTACAAACGTTCACCATTTCATTAAGGAAAAGGGAGATGAAACCAGGGAAAAGTGAACCATCAGATGGACAGAAGGCATCGAGGGCGAGGACGGAAGGAGGATGGGAGAGGCAAAAGACGAAAAGTGATGCTGAATCAATAAGGAGGCGGACAGAGGAGGAGAGGACTAACAGAGAAGAGGCAGACACTCAGCGCCATTCTGCTCTACCGTCTGTAGTGAGTACTACAGTAATTGACTGGTTTCCACAGATGTGTGTACTCTGCAATGCTGTGAGGTAGCTGTGGCTGCTGCTTCCATCAGTTTGAGGAGAGCATATCAATCCTGCAGAGAAAGATGGGCTTTTAAGAACATTCTCTAAGTCACTGAAACAAAGATGTGCCTCAAAGCTTTCTATAGTATGTCAAATGTGTTAAATACACAGCGAACACATACAAATGAAATGAGATATCATTTGTCCTCAGAGGATGCCAGACAAAGGAGGAGGGAGAGGAGAAGAGAAGACGAATGAGAAGAAAAAAGAGCGAGGAGAAGTGGCGAGACAAAAGGACGAGTCTGCCGTAAGGAGGAAGAGGAGAGGGAGGCTGAAAGACAAAGAGTTGGCTGCTGGTAAGACACTGCAGAAATTCAGGAATGAGACGACTTTTGTTATGAAATGCTACCAAAGTGAATCATGAAAGTGAAGAGAAGTAATGACATAAAGAATTGTTATCACATCATCAAAACATCTGCAACATGTATTGCAGAAATGCATATTGTTTTGGAGCAGAGAAATAGCCTAAACCCTGATTTTAATGTTCTTAGGTCAAAAGACGTCATCTAGAAAACATTTGTGATATGAAATGACTGTAGTTGTCTCTGTAGAAGTGGTAAGACACCCAGCGTTATTTAGATAAGTGGCATCTCTTTTAATTAATTTAATTTCTCTGAAGAAATCAATGAGGAGCCCATGAAGAAAGAGGAGGAAATAAACCAGAACATTAAAAAGGCTTCTCACCTAAAATCGACCGAGAGGCCGTCTGCAACACAAAGACACAATAACAAAACCCATTTAGAGGAAGAAAAAGAACATGTTAACATCAACGCTGACAAACACAGCCAATCAGAGAGCTCGCTCAGGTCCGCTGCATCCCCGTTCAGCCCGAAGAGCCTGAAGAGGTCTTCTGCCTCTTTCTGTGAGGGTGTGGAGCATGCCAGTGCTACGGGTCTCGCTCCATCACGTGGCTGCTTGTCTTCATGTTCAACCGTCATGATAACAGAGGAAGAGTTGATGCTGAACCCGATAAAGCAAGAGGTTGGTACATTACATAACACTTCATTTAATCCAAAGCGCAACAGATGCAATAAATCATCATAAAACTCAGAAACATGCAGGTAGCATAGGTTTTCAAATAACTATATGAGTCATTCTACAGGAAAGGTGGAATCTGGGTGATACAAATCTGCTGAAATATATTCCTTCTAAAAACATCTAAAACCTGTTAAATAGCAATAACTAACTCTTAACTTGATGAATCCACAACAAGTAGAGCTTAAAATATTTTTTATTATTTGTATACATTATACAAAGCTTATTTATATAGGAACGTCACTGGTGTTACGTGTTACCAGGAAGAAGAGTAACACCAGTGACGGTAACACCAGCGACGGTAACACCACCAGTGACAATTTGGAGAAAACACTACCATTTTAACAAAATGGCTGCCATCTGTCAGACCAAATGTGGCTTCAGTCAATATCAAAATCGTTTAACTCTTCAATACAATACATTTTCCCATTCAAATGTTCACCCCTAGGGCTATGCAATGAGTAACACTAATGACAGACTTGAAAGACGCACGTAAAATTTGAAGATAAAATTACACCTTTAACAAACAAAGTAAGAAGTATCTGACTTATGTCTTTGTCCACTGCACTGTCTCAAATGATCTCTTGTTACAGGAGGCACTTCAGAGACAGTACATTATTTCAAAAATAAAAGCGTTTTGTGTAGCAGTAACACCAATGACGTCATTTTGGGTGACTGACATTTATTGGACGTCACATTATTAATAATTATTATTATTATTTATTTTTTACCATTTCAGTGTTATATTTAATGTATGTAATGTTATGTAAATATGAATGAGATTTATTTATTGAAAAAAATATATTTTAAATGCAAACTATAGGCTCCACTTCCATGTATGATCAAAGTGACAAGGCAGTTCCTTGAACTTGGCATTTGAAATAAATTGCAATTTATGTATACATTTTTTTTTTTTTAGTACCATTGCAAAGACAATCTCTATGTATTCAACATATATAATGAATGTGAGTATTCGGTCAACGTAATGTATTTTGGTGTCTGCAAAAGTAAGTGACAGCACTTCCACCTTTTCTGTAGAATGACCCACAAACCATTGTATTGCGGTTGTTTTTGTTTCACATATGTAGAATAAAGAGTCCTTTTTCATGTGTTTCACTGACATGTTGTTAATCTTTCAAATGCCTCCTGAATGACAGTTTATCAGAAAACGACCACATGATATTAGGTACTGCTGTAATACAGAGTTCTCATTACTTACAATTACCCTTATTTGACTCTTTTTAAGGCATTTCCCCATCATGTATGTTTGCTAGACACCTAATAATTGAACACAAAAACGACGTGTGTGTGTATGTGTGTGTGTGTGTGTGTGTGTGTGTGTGTGTGTGTGTGTGTGTGTGTGTGTGTGTGTGTGTGTGTGTGTGTGTGTGTGTGTTAGTCCTCCAGGCCTAGAAATGGCCTGGAGGAGGAAGAGGTAGCAGCTGTGCGTCTTGCCAAGCGAGCGGAGAGACGGAGGCAGGATGTGGAGAGGAAAAGGAGGGAGCGGGAGGAAGAGGAGTTAAAACAGCAGAAGAAGGAGGAGACAGAGGAGAGGATGAAGAGTGAGCTGGAAAAAGAGAGGAGGAAGAGGGCTGAAGAGCTCAGGTCCTACTATTTTTCTTCAAACAATATTAAAGTGTCCATATAAACATTGAAACCGACAGAACGGCCAATTAATGAATAGTCAATGTCCATCTCCAGACTGAGGAAGCTGGCAGAGGAGGAAGAGAGGAGGAAGCACGAGGAAGAGGAGCAGGAGCGAGTGAAACGGGAACAAGCACAACGAGAAAGAGAGAAGAGGAGGCAGGAGGAGAGGAGGCGGCAGATGGAGCGACTTCAGAGGATGAGAGAGGAGGAGGAACAGAGGAGGAAAGGTGAGAGGAGGAGAAAAGCAATGAGAAGGAAGTAAGAACAAGCGAACAAACGAATTATCATGAAATGCAAAATCAAAAATGACCAAAAGTGCTTCACGTGATCTGCTCTAATGAAACCCTGTAATGTTAACATGCTAGCTAATCAGTTTATGCTTACAAAGCCCAAGCGTTAAAACTAACATTGACTCACTACATCATTTGTTGTGTTACATGAAGCCTCAGAAACAGTCCTTCAACAACGCTTTGCATGCAACCCGGTATCACGGCAAGACATGAACATGTGACGATTTACCATGCTGGGAGACGTGAAGATGTCACGATTTCGTCCCTTCAAACGTGACAGTTACACGGTATTGTTAACATGGCCCAACCAGTGGAGAAATACCCGGAAATGCCAAGCAAATGCTACCCCGACGGTCGGTTGTTATTGTCAATATTAATATAATAATGATTTATTTTGTAATAGTCACACTCGATTTCGCCAATTTCTAGTTGCCCCAGCTGGTCGACACCTCTTTTAGCAGAAACAAAGGCTACATTAATGTATTAAATATATGTTAATCCATGCGTGTGGATGGTGTGGAATTAACGGACGTGACGTTGTGCGATTGAGTTGCTAGGCAACAGCTTCGGTTCATGTTAATTTACAAACTCTTCAACTAGAACCGTAGTTATATTAAAACACATTTTAGAAGGCCTCACAAAATACTTTAATGTAAATTAAAATTAAAATTGTCTACTTTCAACTTGGTCTACTTTCAAAG
This sequence comes from Gymnodraco acuticeps, assembly GCF_902827175.1. Lineage (NCBI taxonomy): Eukaryota > Metazoa > Chordata > Actinopteri > Perciformes > Bathydraconidae > Gymnodraco > Gymnodraco acuticeps. The sequence goes on from NW_022990016.1 coordinate 2,007,263, forward strand.
AAAATGTATTTTTCATAAAGACATTTCCACCAACAAGGTTCCTGCAGCATCAGGTCGGCATCTTAGCGGATGGTGAAGGGCTAATTGAACTTTGAATTGCCACATATGAAATACACGACTGGTAGCAATCTAATTTCCTGAAAACTATTTGATCCTCTCCAGATGAGCTCGAGCGTCTGCGCCTGGAGGAGGAGAGGCAGCAGGAAGAGGAGAGGAAGAAGCTTCTGGAGATGGAAGAGAGTGAGAGGATAGAGTACCTCTGCAGGAAGGAGCAGGAGGAGGAGAGCAGGAGAAACGAAGACGAGCAGCGTAAAAGGAGAGAGGAGGAGGCCACCTTACAGGCCGCAGTGGAAGCAAGGCTGCAGGCAGAGCAACTTGCAAGGTACGCTACGTTTCTGTCTCATCAGCCTTTATTTTATATTATAAATCCATACACATTCAGATGCTTCAAACCCATAACACGTTGTATTCTGTTCTCGTATCATGACATTAAATGATTGTCCAGCTCTGTGTCTCTTTCTCGTTCTGTCTTCCTGCAGAGAGATGGCGCTGTTGCAGCAGCAGTTGGCCGTTCAAAGGCGTCTGTTGTTGGAGGCTGGAGGTCTGGAGAAAACGCAGGGTATATCTAGACCGTGGATCTACTCTTACTTCACTTTGTTACAGTTACTGGGTGTAAATCCAACTACAGCTGAGACCATAACCCCTGACTGATTTTAACCTCTATTTGAGATCACTCCTTAAATGGTTCAATGATTATGAGAATTCAAGTTAATAGAGGACATCAACAGATGGGGGTCAGGCATCTCCGAATCCACAAATCAATAATGCTTTAAAGAAAATACCATTGCCCATTTGTCAAAGACAATACCTGATTTCCTCTTTTGATATTTTCTATGTTTCTATAAAATAAAAGGATTTTAAATATTGCGGCTGTCCTTGTTGTATGCATGTCTGATAATTTACAATTCAAGACCAGGTCAAACTTTTGACAGATTTAGGATAAAACTGAATCTCAGTACAGGAATAAAAGCCCTGATTGTTTTCTATGAAAGCTTTTAAACACAGAGCAACACAAGGGTTTGTAGAATATAGACATTTTATTTTATTTAGTTTTTCTCTTACCTTGATTTATCATATTTTAAATGTGGCTTTTAATTTGGGTTAATCTGAGTGGTATCACCGTTCATGTTTTATGGTTTTGTGATCAACTCTTTCTGTTGTTTTTCATAACTTGTTTTCAATCATGTTCCTCAATCTCTATTTTTATTCGTTGTTATTTCATGTATCTTGTCTTGCTCTGTAAAGCACTTTGGGCTGAATCTTGCATGAAAGTAACTATGTAAATAAAGTATTATTATTATTATTACAACTACATACTCTTTACCGTAGGTGGCGGTATGAATCTTAAGTTACGCCAACCACCCTGACATTGAAACCAACGAAGAAGATTCACCCGGAAACACTTGGCCGTTGTTATGGTAAAACAACACAGCTGTTGAGAAGTATTTTCACATTTTCGTTCAAAGAAGCAGTCTTTTGATAATAAAACTCAATGCAATGAAAACATAAAAGTGATCAATGTTTTTGAATCGACAGCTACTGTTACAAAGACTGTGAGAAGCCAACGATCTGTTAAAGGCTTTTTTTAGCCAGTTAGCAATCAGCTAACAGGCTAAGCTGTTTATCACCAACAACAATAAAAGGTAAGTACAATGTTTTTATCTTTCATCCTAATGTGTATATACAACAGTCTACATAGTCTGACAATTTTCAACTAGAGTTTCTAATATGGGAGATTACTATAAAGGTTACTAATGTATCCATAGCAACTTTACAAGTCGGAGGTCCAAGATGGTTCTGTGACGTAATTTATCACCGGTTTAAAGACCTGCATTCATATAAACAGAGGTGGAAGAAGTACTCAGATCTTGTACTTAAGTACAAGTAGAAGTACCAGAGTGGAGGAATACTCTTTTACAATCCAAATCATGCAATCCAAATGTTACTCAAGTAAAAGTAGAAAAGTACTATTATTACATCAGAATATACCTGAAGTAACAAAAGTAAAACTACTCATTATGCAGATTGGCCCATTTCAGAATAATATATATTATATGTTTTGATATATATATAGTTATTGATGCAATAATGTGTTTATCACAGCTGGTAAAGGTGCAGCTAGTTTTAATTACTTTGTTTGCTGCAGGGTAGCTTGTGGATTTACTCCAGGTGTACCTAAAGTCTTATTTAAGTGTTGATTAAAGTACACTATTGACCTTTGAATGTCCCCTTTAAACTGTGGGGTTTTCTCCGGAAGTTTTTCCTTGTACGATGTGAGGGTCTAAGGACAGAGGGTGTCGTTTTCTCATACTGATATTCTGCACAAACTGTGCTGTTGTATTTGCTGTAAAGTGTCTTTACTGTAGGCTATTTTTTATTATATGTACAGCACTTTGGCTCGACCAAAAATCGTTTAAAAATGTGCTATAGAAATAAAACTTGATTTTATTTTAAGTGGGGTATAGGGTAAGTACAAAGTAACACATCATTTAAATACTCAAGTAAAGTACAGGTCCCTACAAATTGTACTTAAGTACAGTACTTGTAAATGTACTTAGCTAAAAAATCAGTAATTCACAATAAAAAAAAAGCCAAAATGACCTACACGGGGCAGTCCTAGTAATTTCATGGAGTTTGATCGTAGTGTTTTTCTGTCTGTCTGACATGTCATAATTAGTTGTTTGTTTTCCTAGTTAGCTCCGTTCAGCAGGAAGGAACATGCACATATTCAAATGCCTGTCACTGCAGAGCTGTCTACTCGATATAATGTTATTTGGCATTCCTGCACGACAATAATGCATCTTTAACAAAAACTTGGGACTACATTTTTTGTTTATTTCTCTGTATGCCATTTTTGTATTCTCTTGCTATCTAGACTGTTGGATTAGGTGACATTGTTGTAGATTAGACAACAAGTTCAATAATCAAACTGCACCTTTTAATTGCAATGCATTTGTGGATGCAGGTAACATTTTGATGAACATTCTCCAGCCACTCTTTGGTCAGAGGTCTTTTCAAAATGGACGTCAGCATTGCCGTGTCGCTGATTCGAGGCCAGATGCGTGCCGTGGTTGAGCGAGCAGTGAACGGAGCGGTGGAGACGGTGTTGGCTGAGATGCTAAAAGTGGTGGGAGTCAAATTTGAGGAGCTCAAAGGCCATGTGGCGCTGATGCAGAGGGACGTTGCGTCATTGCAAAGGGAAAAAGCCCAAAAAGAGAAAGAGAATGAAAACATCCGAGCCAAGCTGCGGTATACCGAGCTAAAGCTAAAATACTACAGGCAAGGAGTGGAGGAGGAGCTGGAGCAACGAGTTTCTGCCTCCACTCTGGGCCGCATTCACCCGTCCATGTACCTTCAAGCACAGAGAGGTGGTGCGGGTGTTTCCTCCACTGAGATTTCTCCATCATGCTCAATAACGAACCCCGAGGGACCACTGTCAACAAGCAATCAAGGTAATGGCCATGGAGATGACTGATACATATTTGGCCCCCTCCACTGCAATGGGTCTTACTCCTTTCTGTGTGTGTGCTTCCAGAATGCAGCTCCCCACACAGCACAAGCAGGCGTGCAATCGGAGCGCTTTGTCATTCAGATGTGGGAGATCTGAGCTCTGACACGTCTGACCTGCTGCCGCCAGTCTCACTCTCTTTGAACACTCCAACAGAATCTAGTCAGGACAGCAGCACAGGTACAGAGCCAGTGAGTGTGTGTGTGTTTGTGTGTGAGTGTGAGTGTGATACTGCTGCCTTCTTTTCTACATGTTGTTCCCTTCAAACTTAATTTGGAAAAATATAAATGATATCTGTTGATGTAAAAAGTAGGTATTATCCTATATACTTTTATTATTGTATCTTTTAAAAGTTAAATACTGGATTTGAGAAAATCGAGTATTAGTCAGAATACACACTGAATGGAGAATAGGAAACCAAAAGGAATCAGAATCAGAAACGGGTTTATTACCAGGTAGGTTCACACGTACGAGGAATTTGACTTGGTGTCGAGCGAGAATCAGAATCAGTTGCATATGGACTGATAACATATCATTGTTGTTGCCGTGTATCTCTGAACAAAATACTGTGTTTGTGCAGTGTTCTTTCCTGTAGAGCGACACGTAGCTCACAGCCAGGATCAGGAGAACGACTGCAAGTGGACCGTCACTCTGCAGCCACACTCAGAGGGAGGGGACGCTCACCTGGTTCCTCCTCCTGTCCAGGCTCTGGAGCAGCAGTCAGCCGCTGGCTCACCCTCCCCTCATGTTTCCACCCAGGCCGATAGCTCCACTCTGCACTCCTCTGCTTCACAAGTAACCACACACTTCCAGACTTCATCCTATTGGTTTTGCATAAGCAGTACTGTTTGTCATAAATACACCCCCGTGCTGAAGTGGCCAACCTGCATCATGCCCTGACCTTTTACAGAAGGAGCAAGGATTAGCTCTCTATAAAGTTAAACAGGAACAATTACAAAAACATTACTAATAATATATCAACAAAAGCATGAATTAATTGATTAACCATCATGTGTCATTGTTTTGTAATGTTTCTTTACAACTTATTAGAAAAACCTTTATTGATTGGGACACTTTGGTTGTTGCAGCAGCATAACAACTGAAATGTAAACGGATAAATAGAGAAATACAAAAGTCTTAGCTGGTTTATTGACTATAATAGCTTATAATAACAACTTAGGGGTGTTGTTGGACACACTGCTGATACAACGGTTACTAGATATACCTCAAGAGGTGTAATACTAGTAGGAGCATATCATATCATTTATAAGAAAAGTAATTTAGTATAAAGCAAAATAAGTAAATCAGTCCAAAGGAGATGGAGATAATTGCGACATTAAGTGTGCCAGAAAAAACGACTGGCGGTATTACACTGTTTTCTTATCGTAGTCCTAAAGTCCTTGTTGTTTCTTGGTGTAATGCAGGTGAAGCAGGAGGAGGAGGAGGAGGAGATCTGCATAAAGGAGGAGCCAGAGGAAGAGCAGGATGTGATGGCCGAGCTTCTGCTGGACTGCCAGCTGCAGCAGGGTCCTCTTCCAGAGTCAGAGGTGAGGCGAGAGCCGAATATTCAATCTGACAGAACAAGGTCAGCACCTGAGTTCTTTTGAGAGTGTTTTCCCCAAATTGTTAAGAAGATATATATTTTTTTAAGAACCTTTTAAAAATAATAACTCTCTACATAAGTTAGTTTTGGACTTTTTTGTTTTTGCCTCTGATAGTTTCAACTGTCAATCAAGCACAGATCTCACAGTGATGAAGTCGCATCATTGTCATTTCCCCCCTCAGTGGGTGTGGACCAGTGCTTCTCAAAGTGTGGTCCGCGGACCACTGGTGGTCCGTGAGCGCCCCCTAGTGGTCCGTGAGTATATTGGTAACATTTCACATTTGAAATAAATAAATACATTTAAGTTTTCCGCACTCTCGCGGGAATATCTCCGCAATGGAACGAGCTTAAGTTTAACTTTCTATTGCATGATAAAGCCCAGGGCAACACCTTCGTCACACATGTTGCCACTTGTTTGTACCATTTCCAGGCGATTTATAATCTGTTCTAGAAAAACGATGTGTTTTGGGATATTTGTGGAGTTAGGTGGTCCGCGAGTGTTTTTTTATTGGTTAAGTGGTCCATGGTATGAAAAAGTTTGAGAAACACTGGTGTAGACAATGGACCAGAGTGCTTTGCAGCCCTTGCACGGTTTTTCTTTAGAAATAGAGTATCAAAGTTAAATAATTAAGATCCCTAATTGTACATACAAATGTTGATAATGCACTGAATATCACAGGCTATTTAAAAGGGTCTCTTGAAAGAAATTAATGTTTTTTTTCACTTCCTCCAGACTCAAAGGTCAGGACTTCCAGAAAGTCAGAGAAATAACTCTGCAGCCTACAGCTCAGCAGGACCATGCACTGGTGAGTACATCTGTGTATGAGAGTGAGCAGATGCTTCTGACACTGCTTGGCTAGTTTAAAAAAAAAAAAAATGCTCTCTCTTGATGATGTTTCCCTACTTGACTCCCCCTGGCCAAACAAAGCAGTATTGATCACTTGTATAAAAACAAGATGCCATTGATATTAGGGATGGGAACGATTAATCGAATATTCGAAATTATTCAGGTATTCGAATATGAGTTATTAATTTTTTTCATTATTTTTTTTTGTTGGGAGGAATGCCTAAGTTGATTACATATTATCAAATTGAATAATTTGAATGATTTAACAGTTCATGAGCGTGCTCCCCCGCCCCCTGTCAACACTCGCGACACATGGCCAGCCTAAACAACAATAAGCGCTGCTTGGCAACCGTGTGTGGCGGCAAAGTACATAGTCATTTTGACAGGAGAGATTTAGTTTTGCCGGTATTCAACATATTTTACCAGTCATAGTCCGGTAATTATTTACACTCTAAGAAGAGTCCTACACAACAGACATGGCGTCAAAAAGGAGTGTGGAAATATTTCTACCAGGTTAGTGAGTGCGGTGTAGAGGTCAAACTATGCCAAATTAAACTTATATACATGCTATACCTTGCCATACCCGCAACCTCCGTTCCAGCTGAAAGGGTCTTCTCTACAGCTGGGCTGATTGTGAATCCCGCACATGAAAGCTGTAGGCCTATAGCTGTCAAACTGTGATCACCAGTTCAATACATTTGACTAATTTGACTTGGTTGCTACACTTATTTGAACATGTATGTATTTATTTCCAAAAGTTATTGAAAATATATTTTTGGAATTTTTTTTTTTACCCAATTTTTTTTTATATAGGATATGTACATTTCGGTTAACCGGTTAACCATTTTTTTGGGGGGGTCGAATATTCGAATATACATTTGCTTTCAAATTCCCATCCCTAATTGATATATAAATCAGCTACATGATGTATTGATCTGCATCTCATTTAATCTATATGTTTAAAAATCACTGCAAACCTCTCTCTGTGTGTTTGCTCTCAGATCTGATGCCTCAGCCTTTGAGCTCCCTGCAGTCCATGGGTTATTCACCATCAGGTCTCCCATATCGCCAGGCGGTACGGCCATGGACTAAAGACCTCAGTCTTTACGAAGATTTCAAGCTGCGCAGGAATGAGCTCCGCAAGCGAAGCATCAACAGACGCAGAGAGCTGGAGAAGACGCTGCCTCAGCCGATGCTTGCAGACCTGGTTAGTTGACCTGACCCTGTCCTTACAGACGCACGCACACACTCACACTGCTGAACAGCTTGGTATCTCCTGCCTCGATTGGGTACAGTCAGATGTCATCATACCAATAGTCTTCCATGCTTTTAGGTTATTGAACGTCCTATTTACAGATATATGTAAAGGTTTGTTTTGTACATGGTGAACCAAAGGCTGTATCATGTTTCAGCAAGACTGAGAATTCAACAAGAGTAATAAAAAAAAATGCTCGTCATAAGCTTAGCCTTACAATGTATGCAGAATTAAAAAGGAGCAGGTTTCAGTGGACAATAATGCTTAATAAGACAAGCTGAGATAAACAGGCTACATCTTTGTGACATATATACACTTTTAAAGATAGTGGAGTATAAAGTGCCATTTTCTATCAAAGTGTCTTCTTACATTTCTCCATATTGAATGGAAAATATATTTTGTTCTGTTGAAGGTACGCGAGCGCAGAGAGAAGACCAGACTGAGAGTGGCCAGATGGAGAGCGAAAAGGAAACTCCAGGCCTGTGTTAACCAGGCTCCGGTCAGTAATGACTACTTTATCACAGAAAGGAGTGCATGATGTAAAACAAAGTCTCTGACTCAAGTGTTCTACTTAATTATTAATTATCTCTAGGAAACGTTTGCCAAACTTGTCTTTCAGGTGCATGAAAATGATTTATTTCTGTTTTTAAATGAGGCCTTCAGGGATACTTTTAGTGATTTTCTCTGTGTTAGAGAAGCTAATGAAATCACACCACTTATCTTCAGTGCTGTCAGTGACCACACTCAAGCTAGGAAGTGATACCGCCACTAACACTTGAGCAGCAGATCCTGCTTGAGACTTAAAGGTCAATCCATTAATTAACTGCACGGTATCTGCTACACGGTTTAGTTTTGAATAATTAAGAAGTCTGCTATCTACAGACCCCACTACTACCCACAAGTATCATTTACATACAATAACCTTCCTTCCCAATAAGACGAAGCCTGTCGTTTTGGTCTTTCTCATTCTTAGGCTCCTGATGGCGCTGCAGGTCTTTGTCAAACTGGTTTCCCTATCAGCAGCCAGCATCAGCAGCTCAGAGTGACCTGCGGTAAGATGCGCCCCAGTGGTCAAATGCCAGTGTCATCCCTCAGTAACACAGTTTTGAGTTCCTGCTTTCAAAGTCTTGCGCAAAGTGTTTATAATAATAAATAAGAATAATAACATTTTCGCGTCATCCAGAGTACATTTATCTGACTTGGATGTGTGACACCTATGTCTTTGCAGGTGTATTTCTCCCAAGGGAGTGCTTAGGGAAATTCAGGTATAAGAATAACATCGACAATAAGAGTGAAACAAATACAATTATGTATACTTAAAAATAACAACAATAATAACAGTTCAAACATGAAGTAAATGAGTTCAAATATATAAGTGAATATAATTATAAACATGCATACATATACATCTAAAGTTGTTTTTAAAGAGTGGTTAATGAGAAAGCTGTAAGCAGCATTATCACAAGCCCAGCTTTCAGCCCAATTCAAACAGGATTAGTTCATATTGTTTTTGAAGTGAAGGCCAGAAAACACGTCTGCAATTTTTAAACTAATAAATTGCCATCTTTATGTTTTAGCTGCCACCTCCAGCAGTCAGCAGAGACAGATGCTTCAGTCCAACAACTTCCTCAACATGTCGAAGCTGCATGCGGCAAACAGCATCCCCTTCACTCCCTCCTCCTGCTCCTCCTCTCCCCTCCTCAGAGGCCCCAACATGGCCCCACATCAACACACTGTGACATTTTCCTACCCCCAGGTCAGCTTACTGCAGCAGAGCATCTCTCTGACAGACACGGATATCTTGCAGTGAGATCAGAGGTTTTTACGAATGTATTTGTCAAATATGTCATGTTTGTTGTTCAGGAAAGGTCAATCAGACTCTTAATCATTGAGACTTTTGTTGTAGTTTTCTTACCTTTCCATCACAAAACAGAAGCCTGCACACTAAAACTTCAATAACAAAAAAACAAGAGCATCTTATATGGATTACCTTTTAAATCAGTTCAACATAACAACCAGTCTTGTGTACAAGCTTATCCCTGTTTGATTTTAAAACACATTTTAAAACCGTATGTAAAAAACATCCCATATACAGGAAATGATTTCAAATGTGTATATATGTAAAAACCTCATCTTGAGCTTTCCTGTACATGCTTAGTGCTTATTTATTTTAAAATGAAAGGTTTGTTGGGTACATGGATAATGCAACATGAATAATATATGATTTTGTTTATTTAAATGCATGTTACTGTCTTTTAAAAGTCTAGACCAGCGGTTCCCAACCTTTTTCAACTCAGGGCCCACTTAAGTTAAGAATCTAAAAATGTTTCGCGGCCAACATTCAACCATAAACAATACGGAGGCTAAATGAAGTTCTGATTGGTCGATTCAGAACATGTGACACGTTGTTAATCCAGTAGTTCAGACCGCTGTGAAGGACTGTAATGACCGTTGCTAAGGAGGATCAAGAAAGAAAAAGAAAAGAGGTTCAAATAATAAAAAAAAAAATCTTAATAATGAAATGTTTCCACACAAATCATAATGTTTTGCAAATTATTTGGCGGCCCACTTGCAATGCCTTCGCGGACCACTAGGGGGCCGCGGCCCACAGGTTGGGAACCGCTGGTCTAGACAAGAAAGGGGTTTCCAGTGTGATGGTAAATGTACTTTTTGCACTTTGTTTTGGAGTTGAAGTGTGTAATACACAAAGAAATTGCCGGAAAAGTATTGCAAAGACTTGAGGCTGCTAATAAGAATACAATATTTTGTAGTTTGTCTAAAATAAACTGAAGATTGGCAATCACCAGATCAAAATGAGAAGCCTGTGTTCAGTAACATTAAAGGCAGCTAAAAGAAGCTCTGTGTTGAACTCTTATTTTGACAAAGCCACACTCCTCCTTAATATAACACATGTAGATAAGTTTGGAGTACAGGTTTTTATCTTTGCACATCACTAAGATACGTTGAAAGAGCTTTTTGGCTAATCACCCCCCTCTTCATATTGGTTGTAAAGCACTTTTGTACGTCGACTACATTGTAAAAGATGTAAGATAAAAGACATGATTCTCATTGTGTGTGAAAGTGCTTCAGGTCAGCGCAAGTTCAACCAGGAAGACCTTCTTTTCTCATTCATTTACTATTTCCATGTTACTACTCTCTCTCCTCTCAATAAGTGATCGGGGGCGTCACTCCCCAGCTTAACCAATCACTTCGCTCTATTCTCACAAGCCTATCATAGCGCTCCGCTAAACCTTTTAAATCTGCTCCCCCCCCCTGTCAGCTGTCATTTCAGGTGACTCGATGCAACCCTCCTCCACCCCTTTTCACCTCCTGTCCCTCTGAATCCAGGGTCAAGCTAAGCCCCTCCTCTTCAGACCGGACCTAACCATCCATTCACCACCACCAGTGTCTAGACCCCGGGGGGTTTCATCGGATCGGTTCTCCCCTCCCGAATGATACTCCTGCACAACGGGGCCTAATCGCCAAAACTCCATTACATTCATTTGTGTATTCCTGGCAATAAATATGTATTCTTACATCAAAACCGTCTCTCCTGATTGAAATTGAGTTGATAACCATTAAACCCTAGGAAGACGATGAAGGCCCTAACATACGTCGTGTTAGCAATGTATTGAGACTTCAAAAACTCAATATTCCATGTTTTTGTTTTACAATTTCCATTTAAAGATATCTAGTTCGTCTGTCGAATCTTAAAAAATATCTACATAGCCTTAGCCCAAAGTCTAATTGTTCCTACTGAAGTCAAGACAAATCCAAATGAAAAGGGACTGACCATGTATATCCTTATTTTTATTATATATGTTTTTAAAGATGGGCACTTAACCAGGTTTGTCCCTTTAAAACTTGGTATATAAGACTTTGTAGAAGCTGCCCAAGTTTTTCTTGGGCTGTCATGAGAGGAAGGCGGAGTTGCATCGTCTAAAAGTCATCCATTATTTTAAAATAAGATGTTAGCGTGTGTTATCCATTGACTATCCTCTGAGAAATGGCTGATGGCAGTGTGTAGAACAGCAGGGCGAGGAACAGCATGACGATGAGCAGCACCAAGGCGATGATGATGTACTTCTTGTAGCTCCGCCACACCAAGTGGAAGAAACACTTGAAAGGATTGACGAACCACGAGAAGGAGGTGTCAGGACGACTGGGGGCAGGGAGAGGAGGAGGGAGAATTTGAGTTTGAATTATTACTACACTTTAAAGTATTTAGTTTGAACAGCTTTATTAAATGTTGGACAGTTTTTCTATTCTTGAATGAAAAAGCATCCACAAGAATAACTGATTTTTAAAAACTTACTTCGAATAAAATGTGTAAAGAAATGGATAATTCTCATTGTTAAGATGTCGAGATGTCATACAAAGTAAGTGTGTATGTAAAACAAGTCAAGTTTAATGTCGACATAGTATAGTATGACTTTCTTTAAAAAAACGTTTGATAAACTATGACTTTTTTTCGGTTCAAGTGTACCTGTATAGTGTGTACTACATAGAGAGTATATACTGTATGGTTATTTTTGATACACAGAGAGCAACCAGGCCCATCTTGTCCCCTTTATGTTGGCAGCTTCACTCCAAACATGTGCAGAGGTTAACAATATTTCCCAGATCAAAGGTATTATTAATGGACTCATGAGAAGGGCATATTTTCAGATTCATCACAGTTTTAGTGTTAAAGGTCCCCTACTGTCTTTCATCAATAGGTCCCAGATATGTACAAAACATGTCTCTGAAGTGTTGGGCTCCAAACACCAAACAGATCATTACCCATAATCCCTTCTGTTTCAGCCCTGTTTCAAAAGTGCTGATTCTCTGTCTGTTACTTTAGATGAAAAATAAGGAGCCCCTCCCCACGCCCCTCTGAGAGAGATTTGGTTAAAAAGAACACAATGGTGCTCTAGGAGGAGATTCAGGTGATAAGGGGTAAGCCAAAAAAAATGGTTATGACATCCTAAATCTGATCAGCTCATTTTCAGACAGGTTTTTATATAAATGGATCAGGACAAAAAGAGAGGGGGTCTTTGTTCCTGACACTTTCAGAATCTTTTTACACAGAGGAGGGGACACATGTTGATGCATAAAACATGTGATTTTGCACAATAGGTGACCTTTAACTTATTGTTTTGAACCTCCTTTTAACACATTTACTCTGTGTGTTCTCTCAAGCTACTACCTCTGAAATCCACTGTTAAAGCAACACAAACCTTCAGAGAAAGAACACACAAACAAACCAGATTAGATTTGTCTTTAGAGAGACTCTTACTTTGGTTTTGGAAGCGGCTCCGGCTCCTTGCGTGCTTTGCCAACTGGATTTTTTTCAGCCTCCTCCCCTGTCACAAGATGGAACTCTGCCTCCACTTTTCCCTGATGGATTAAGAGCACATAACTCTATTAATTCAACGTTTTCACAACTGTGAGTCAAAGTTGTAGTCTGGGAACTTTTGGGCACATCTAGTGTGTACATCTAGCGTTGTCACTGTAGTATATAACTCATTTCAAATGTTTTGACACACTACAGTATTTTTTCATTATATCTTCCACAAAATATACTATGACATTTTTTGAGTTTGATAACATTTTGACGGTTATCACTACAACATCATGGTACTCATACTTCACATCGGAACGTACTTGAAACAGCAAAAGTAAGTGCACAATTACGCACATTGAGACACAGCATTGTTTTGTGCAGTGTGTGTGTGTGTGTGTGTGTGTGTGTGTGTGTGTGTGTGTGTGTGTGTGTGTGTGTGTGTGTGTGTGTGTGTGTACGTACCGTTAGCTCTCCAGCTTTGGTGAAGGGCCACCAACCTCTCGATCTCTTCTGCTGGAAGATGGAGATTCTGTCTGTCCCGTCCGTCAACATGTCCACTTTACACGACTTTGCAGTCTTTGTCCCTCGAGGGAAACCATGCAGGTCCAACTCCAACGTGCCTACTCGATAGAGGCAAAGCACTTTATCGGTCAAACATGGTTGCACATTTTCTGCTCTGTTGCAAGGATGGAAAGCATTCATTTATTCCTGTGAGTGATCATTAATCACAATGGATACCAACATGATAGCAAAACTAAAAGTATATAGAAAATAGAAAAACATTTAAAGGGGAATACAAATTAAGGGGAAATTACAAGAAGAGTTAAGAAGAACAGATATTCTCCGTTTTTATCAATTCCAGCTATTTTATTTGTGTTGCGAGGGTCTGATCAGGAAAGAGGACATTTGACCAGGTTTAATTGAAAGGGACTATCCTTTAGGGTTGAAGACAGCTGTTCCAGGTTTGTTTGGTCTTTTTAATGGATGAGCCAGTGGTAATTGATCATTTGCAGTGGAGTATAATGTGTTTTTTGGAAATAGCTTATATTATAAGAGTTTGGCGATGAGAGAGGAGGCAAGACAAGGTTATATTGCACCTTTCAACACAAGGCAATTCAAGGTGCTTTATAAAAATGAAAGACATTGAGACAAAGGCATTTAAAAACAGGAGAAAATAATGGATATATTATTATTATGTCCACACACACACACACACACACACACACACACACACACACACACACACACACACACACACACACACACACACACACACACACACACACACACACACACACACACACACATACACACACACACACACACACACACACACACACACACACACACACACACACACACACACACACCTAGGAAGTCGTCAGAAGACAGCGTCTCGAAGTCCCAAACCTGCAGACTGAGGATGGCAGGAAGCTTCTGCTCTGTTTTGTCCAGAGAGAAAATGTGCTCTCTCTTCCTCACCACTACTGTCTGTGAAGAGGTATGTGTTATTCATTTCATATTTTTTGCAGGTCCTACTTTGTTTCAGCAGGGATCATGAGGTGTGACCGTCAGTGTATTTGCCAGTACCTTCTCAGCAGGCAGGTAAAGGAAGGGAAACACAAAGCGCCAGTTGAAGTTTCCCTCTCCGGTCAGAGAGTTGTAGTGGACGTCCGTCTCCTGTCGGTCGGCCTCTAAACCTTTCAACCAGCTACAGTGAAACAAAGACAGCAGCAGTGTTTACATAGATATTCAGTCTTAATTTGAAATTGAGGAATAAGTAGGCTAATGTTTGTACGAGAAAATATGCATTGTGCTAATTATGAGTTTGGCAGATGTCTGCTTTTGTAACATAGAGTGATCACATATCTTTTTAATAAGATCTGCGGTTAACAGACATTTATGATACTTACACAATTTGTTCTGCAGGCTAATCTCCACATATTAACACTACTTTTATGATTTTTTAAAAGCAAAAATGCATTCGCCAGGAGTAAAAGCTCATTTTAGGCCATAATTGAACTACATCACGGGTGGTTGCAGGGGACGAGATAAGCGAACTGGGGGTCGTAAAAATGCTAACTCATCTCCGGGTTTCAGGACTGATTCCTGCACCACCCTATACAGAAAAAGAGCTGGAGTTACCCCTTGACGTAGATATCACTGGACTGTTGACCCGTCAGGAAGTTGCTATCCTCCAGAATCACATCTTCTGTGTTCCAGATGATGATACGCAGCTCGTACCTGTACACAACGCATTGGGGTTCAACATGTCATTTTAGAAACAAGCATTGTTTTATTGCCTCTTTTAAAGAATGGCCTGCAGCAGTTTAGAGAGACAGCTCTCACCCTTTTGGTTTTCGCGGTGAAATGTCCACTGAAGGTCCAGGGTGAGGTGAGTCCATGGGAAACATATCTACCCACATCCGGACCTGACCCTACACACACACACACACACACACACACACACACACACACACACACACACACACACACACACACACACACACACACACACACACACACACACACACCACACACACACCACACACACACACACACACACACACACACACACACACACACACACACACACACACACACCACACACACACACAGTAGAATATTCAAACAGTTTCTGATGCAGATACATCTAAATACTCCTCAACATCAGTCTGTCTCACACTATTGCACTCAACCCAAAATAAGTAGCACTCTACTAAGTGTAGTTCTAGATTGGCTCCATCAGATCGTATTGGACTTACAGTTGTTAAATAGTTTTTAAAAAATACCTGATCCATGCCGGGCCGAGCCTTGTTGAACAGAGTTCTGGTCTCGATGTGTTCTGGCACCAGCTTGCATCCCACACTCGGGATCTCTGACCAGCGGTGCAGGATCTTTAGAGACAAGTGCTCATAGGACTCCAGAGGCTCGTCTGAGACGTGTGCACATCATTAATGTCACACACACACACACACACAAAATGCACATACAATATACATGCTAAATATGTAGTGTGAACAGTCTTCTTTACCTTCAATCATGAAGAGCGTCTTGCCACCAAAAACTTTGCCCGCCACTGTGATGCGTCCTGGTGCGAATTTAGGTTCCTCCAGACCGTTATCTCTGCAGCGCTTAGACAGCAGCTCTGAAGGATTCAGGCAGTCCCTCCAGGCATTATAACCGTCACTAACAGACGAACAGAGAGTGTCATTATCAAACCAATTGTAAGGTTTTGATTCAAAGTTTGGAAAGGTTTCTCCATGGCAGTCCTTCCTACTTCCTACTACGCTCTGCATCAGCCAAACGACTAGCTGCACCCTCGCTGCGAGGGGGACCCAAGTTCCCATCAGCAAAAACACGTGGGTTTGCTGTCCTGGCTCCAAGATGGTGGAATGAGCTCCCCATTGACATCAGGACGGCAGATAGCTTGCACATCTTCCGGCGCAAACTGAAAACTCATCTCTTTCGACTCCACTTCGAGCGATAGAATCACTAACAAAGCACTTATATACTAATAAAGGACTGGCTTACCTAAAGCCAGTTGAGTAGCACTTGAAATGTTTGGCTCTATGAAACCTGATGTACTTATATGATTCTGTTTTTTTCAAGGTTGTGTCTTCCTGGTCGAATGTACTTATTGTAAGTCGCTTTGGATAAAAGCGTCAGCTAAATGCAATGTAATGTAATGTAATGTTAGATTTGTTTGGATGAAATAACAATTCAATAGGAACACAGAGATGAACAACGTATGAATTATGAGTACAACCAGCAGGATTAATCACAAGAATGAAGTGTGAAACATAATTCTGGTGAATAGGACCCTGGTTTCCTCAACAAAAACACATTTGTCTCCAAGATGGTGGAAAAAGCCCCCATCAAGACAGAAGAAAGTCTACATATATTCATACAATTGCAGAAGAAAACCCATCTGTTTTCACTGCACTTTGGCCAATAAAAAAAACATATTTGTACAGTATGTTGCCTTTTTTTTTTTAAGCCAATGCAGTAGCATTTAAAATGGTTTGGATTATTGAAAGCTAATGTACTTCTTCATGGTGGATTGCACTTATTGTAAGTTGCTTCTAATAAAAGAGTCTGCTAAGTAAAATATAGATATCATGTTCACAATCAGCAGGAGCTCCACGAAGGCACAGGCCCAGACTCACAGGCTGTACTCAGTCGGGAGTCCACAGGTGGCTCTGTGTCGGCTGTAGAATCGGTTCTCCAGGTCGATGCGAGTCTCTCCGATCAGGTCGTCCCCGCCCACCATGTCATAGTCATAGATCACCACCGACAGCAGAGACTCCTGAGGAAATGACGCCTGCATCTCAAAAGAACTACAAGCAGGAATTGGAGAAGTTATGTTTCAAGTATAAAACAAAAATATTGCCTGAGTTTAGTTGTACTTTTAAAATAAGGGAAAAGCTGTCAGTCACACACCTTCCAAACACAGGGTTCAGCTGTTTGGGAATGTAGTTGTCTCTGTCTTTGATTTCATTCTTGCCAAGCCGAAGCACAATGTAAGGGTCGGACTTTCCATCCGGATCAGATGGGTGCAGGTTAGATGCCTGGAGAGAGAGAGAAGAATATAAATAGAATATCTAATCCAATATGGTAATTAGACAACTAAAAAGTAATGTATCCTGCACCCTACATATTGGTGATATTATACATGTTGTAAAAGGCATACAAATAAATTCAAATATAATTTAAAGAGTATCCTGCAGGAATACAATAGTTCAAATAGCTAAGATGTGCAATGCGGTTTTAAAACCTAAGCATTACAGGCAGCAAACATGATGAAAAAACACTGACAAAAATCTCTTCGTACAATAGGAAAAACGTGTGATTTATAATTCTGTGCCATATAAAGTTCACTTGATTTGATTTGAAAGGACAACAACAACCTAAGTGATCAATGTATTTTTATTACTTTAAATATACAGAAAACTGGAAGCTCTCACCAAACACAATATTTCCATAACTTTCTATTTTCTTGCAGGCATTTTAAACACTTCAGTTAATGAAGCATAGTTACTTCAAATGTAATATATTTCCCCCAGGTCTTTGGACAGTTACAGTATGATGAGATGCTCTAAACCAGGGGTTTTCAAAGTGTGCCTCCCCTCAGAGAACATAAGAACAGCCGCGCCCCCCCTCCCAATTATTATTGCTATTATTATTATTGTTGCTGTTGCTATAATGCAGGGGGTATACAATTGCATTTCAAAGAGGTCCAGTAAGAGCAAATTAAGACTGTTTCTCTCCTCTTGTCTCGTCTCTGTGTGTGTGTGTGTGTGTGTGTGTGTGTGTGTGTTTGAATCTATCGTGCTGACTGCTCCGATTTGATTGGCTGAGTAGCGTCACCTCCTTAAAACATTATACAATAACTTTTTTAAACCTTTTCATCTTTATGTTTTAAACATATTGTATAAAACTCCCCCACTACTTGGACTATTCCTTGCACCCCTCTAGAATAAGGCCGAATGGTCTCACCCATATTGCATCAGTAACGTGCACTTGTTGTTATAACAAGATCGCAAGGACAGTGGTAGCGATCGGAAAATTGAGTGTTGTTCAGTTTGTGTGTCCGTGCACGAAAATATATCACGCACCCAATTACAATTTTCAATTCACTACCCTGGAAGTCAATAAAGTTGTTGCAAATCTAGCTGCAGCACGACCCGTATATTTTCGCACGCGGTGTTCTCAACACATTTTTTAAAACATTTTCAACATCGTGGATACATCCTTACATGCTCCCGGCAACACACTGAACGTCATTGCCTCCTTATTACACTCACAAGTCACAACAACAATGAGTCTGCGTCTTTGATGCACACAGGAATAAACGCAGATCATACTCTGGCTGCAGCCTTGACCCGTACATGCTTTTGATCAAAGTCAATGCGGAAAACCCGCACTCACACAGGTAGGTGGAGGTGAAGGGAATGAGCACTTTTACAGCCTTTTTGGCGAGGTGGGGGAACTCGGTCTCCACAGACAGCCAAAAGTCTGCAAGTGTCACTTTACTCGTCTTTTTCTCGTTATTCTTTTTCTCACGCCGCGCCTCCCCTGAAGCTCTCTGGCGCCCCCCAGGGGAGGCGCGCCTCACACGTTGAAAATCGCTGATCTAAACAGCTGTGCAGTTTAGTTTGAATGATAAACTGATCTGTAGAAATGAGGACGTACAGAGACGATGTAAATCCTTATGAGGACTTGGACCTTCCCGTTGTCAGGGACTCCTCTGTTGACTTTGATGTCTCCCATGTCAGCGGTATCTTCCCACTCCTCCACCTCGTCCTTAGTCATCTTATACAGGCAGAATCGCCCCTGCAGAGAAGATTTAACACAAAGTGTATTAGATCAATAGTTAGGATATGTCATTGGTTTCCAGGGAGGACATTAAACTATTGTCTCACCTTGAATTTGCCAACAAATCTCTCATCACTCGCCCCCTCTTCCTCATTGGCTTTTCCTCTGAACAGCTCATATGTGCTCACCCAGTCATCAAAAGGCCCAAACTCTGCCTCCAGCTCCTTGCTGTACAGCTGTAGGGACATTGTCAGCACACACAAATGTTTTACCAACACATATTCACAAGGTTTTTAATCTCTTAGAATATATCATTAACTATTTATGCAGACTGGAGAATCCTATACCCCACTCAGATCTTTGCTTTACAACAACAACAACAACAACAACAACAACAACAACAACATTCATCCTTGTATAGGTCAAATGATATATTTAACAAATGCACAAAATATTCAAACCACACAATCCTGGTAAAAAAACAACAACTTTACAGTGTATCCTTTTTGCACACTGATCTGAGGCACCCACTCTATAAACCAATGACAATGATAACTTACATTGTATATCCCGATAGGTGTAACACAACTAATAGGAGAGCAAGGAAGCTGTCAATCAAAACAATCGATATACAATCTAATCTGTGTTTTCTGTTGTCCGTTACTGTGGGTAGCTTTATTTGTTTTTTTTAGCAGTCTTTCATTTGGAGCATCTAGTTGGAAATCAGTCAGTGTCTGCTGTGATCATGATGAACTTGCAGTGTTTATGCACCAATTACCTTTAGTGTGGCTAATTTAGTAGACTGGACAATGTTTGTCACCAGTGTTCCTTTCTCTTTCAGTTTTTTCTTCTTGTCTCCATCTGAGAAGCTGACTGATGAAACAAACAAGACACAAAACGAAGTGGCATGGATGTGAAGAGAAATCAAAAACATGTTTTTGCATTGTGATGTCAAAGCAGTTAACTGCAAGGAAAAAAAAACCCAAATCCATCACATTTTAACAACTTAAGAAACACCATGATCCCAATTGTCATTCATAAGGCTAGAAGTGACACAAGAGTCGTTTAAAAAGTACCAATTAGTTCCATGCATCCTGTGTGTCTTTTCAAGAGTTACTTATCTCCTTAGAATAACATCTTAGGATACACCCAGTACATTTTTGGCCACCACTTTGTCCGCTACTGAAACTATCTCGAGGGTAACAGTGCTAGCTGCAGGGCAGATCATGCAGAGACAGCATCATAAATCCAGTTCATAAACAGGTCAATCCAGAGGGTTGTACCCCAGAAACCAGAAATAGCCCCCAGAACTCCCAGCTTTCAGAATACACGTCACCTGGCAGAACATTAACATACGCCATTAAAATGTGCTCTCCCTTCAAAGGGTATAGTATGCAGAATTTGTTTTAGAAATGTTATGGACTTATACAAAAAGAATCATACTCAATCATTACTTGTGGCCCACTAGGAAAGTATGGCTGTGTTTTCTTCTTATTTTGTAGAGTTTACATTATTGGGCAAAAGCAAAGAGCACCACTCGGATGTATAACCCTGATCCAATAAGTACTGTAAGTTATGCAGCATGTTCTCAATCAAAGGTTGCCAAATACTGATTTGTCCAGAGACCATCAGCATCTGAAACATAGACAAGCTTAAGTGCAGTTATACCATTGTCCCCTTTTTTTTTATTAACACTCTAGTTTGCTTGACTGTTGCTGCTCTCTCTTGCTCAGGGGCCAACTTTAAATACTGCTGACATTTGTACCTTATATACCTTTAATGACAATCTTTAACTATTGTAGCTGCATGTCTTTGTCCTTACCTAAGGAGCTTATTCCAGCGCTGAGCAAGCCCTCCAACGGCAAAGCTGCAAATCACAACAATGTGTGTGTGGGTCGGGGGGAAATGATTGAGTAACCCATCCTGAAACCACTTGCATATTTATTTGCATAAGATCTAAATTGATAGTATCAGTGGTGAAAATATTAAAGTAAGTGGACTTTTGCAAAGATCTCCATTCACAATAATGCGGCAAAAATAAAAATGCACTATGGTTTTTATTCAACACAACTTCTTGTTTTTGGAAATCATTCCTATTTTCTACCATTGTTTACCTTTACCTTCAATATAGCTGCTAGTCAGAATGTTGTGATTGTTATTTAAAAACTGTAATGTTTCTGGTGTCAGAGACCCGATAAAGAATAAAATAATACTTAGCGCACAGTATTTAATTTCAACCAAGTGTTCAAAGATAACCTAATGTCCCATCAGAGGTGTTCATACCTTTTTCAAAGACCTTGGGGAATAGAGAGACGTCCAGTTTGGCCTGGAACAAAAACAGAAGGGCACATGTTCCATTATTTGACTTACATGTTTTGGTTCTTTTGCAACATAACTCAGATATCAGTGCTACCTGTTTCTCCACAGATGCGTAGTATTTGGACCACCAGTCGATGACACACTCTGCTGATTCGTCAGCTATGGTCCTTTTCTTCCTCTTGGTGGAGCGACCACGAGTGCCCGCTATTTTGCTGTCCTGGATTAAAAATACACAAAAAAAACATGCAAAAGATTATTTAAATTATGATAATATGTTATCAATAACAACATTTTTATTATTTATTAAATTATTTATATATGCAGTATCTCTCACCTTTTTCTTCCTGGGTTGTTTTTCCGGGGTGGGTTGAGCTGGAGGCGGAGGAGGAGGAGGAGGAGGTGGAGCTTCCTCCTCCACAGTGATCAGGAAATCTTCACTTGTTAGTACCACGGTTGAACTGGTCTCTCCAGCAGACTGAAACAGTCCTATTGGGAGAGAGACACAAATAAATCTTCCTATGGGAAAAGATCTACTTAGCCTACTGGATTGGAGGATCAATCAAGCAAAATGTGTGTTTTATAGAATTATTATCATGATTTTGAAATCGTAACACCAACAGGTACAGGACGTTTTCTGTCACATCAATAGATGAAGTTAGAGGAACAACATGAGATGTGCCTGAACATTTCCAGCGAGTGTGCTTACATATTTTCAGTATTTTTCAAGTTCAATAATGAATTTTCAAGCTCACAAGGCAAATTGTTCATAAACCCAGAGCATTTGCATTTTAGTAAAGAGGATATTTTAAGGTTTAAAAAAAATCGTTTTTGAACATAAAAATATGAAAAAATACTTTTACAATTGGTTTTATGGTTGCAAAATCATTCAAAGTAACAATAGCTTTTTCTCCACCGTCAAACCACAACGTAAGATGGCATCAACAAAAACAAGAGAGACAAATGTAGAAGTTGTTGTTGACCATATATAATATGCTTGTTCAGCTTCCTAGCTTTCAATAACAGCAGCACATTGGACACCAACACAAAGTCACACACACATTTATTACCTTCATCGCTTAGTTGCTCTGGCATCAGGACCTTGGTGGGTTGGTGTGTTTCTACAGGAGCAGGCAGGGCTGGGGGGGGAGTGTATTTGAAGGCCTTGAGATTGTTGATGATGTGGTTTCCAACTAATGTGCTGCGACCAAAGGCCCGCCAATCCACAACAGTGATGCTGAGAGGAGGGTGGAGGAGCTCGTTCTCTGGTAACTCCTAAAGCACGGCAAAAGAGAGTAGAAATGTTATGTTATGAAAATAAAAGATTAAACAAACGTATTTATTCCTCAGCCAGACTCGACCCAGGGACACCCTTGTCCACTTCATGGGCATGAAACATGTTTGATTGTTGAGCATCCAGTTCCAAACCAGGGGAGTACACTGTCAGCTTTCCATACGATTTATAAACTCACATTCAGCCTCCAGAGCAATAAGGTCTATCGATGCTGTGTTGGTCTTACCAGAACTATGGCATCAACCAGCGTGGTGAAGTTTGGGTTGGACTTGTACTTCTGAATTACGGAGGAACGCAGGGTTTTACCGGCACACTCTATGAAGACCTAGACAAAAGAAAGCGTTGGTTATTTCATTTCATGCTGGTTTTATCATCTTTTTTTAATATTTAAAGCGGTCACAATTTTGTAGATCCTTTCTAGTGTGAATTAACTGGTCGAGGCAAGACTCATTTAAAGCTACTTCATACCCGAAGGCAACCTGAAGTACTATAATACACAATAAACACATACAAAAAAAAACAATAAAAGCAAGCAAGCAAAAGCAAGATGCATCACTTGGTAACCCTGACTCCCTAAATGCATGAAGTGTGTTTGTGGCCTAGCATTACTATCCTTGTGGAGACCTAAATCTATTTACACAGTCACGTGTGGGGACTGGCCTCCCTTATGGGGACAAAATGGAGGTCCCCATGAGGAGAATCATTAATTTTAGGGTGAAGACTTGGTTAGGGTTAGTGTTAGGGTTAGTGTTAGGCATGTGTTGGTTATGGTTAAGGTTAGGATAAGTCTCCAGGAAATACATGTAAGTCAATGTAATGTCCCCTGAAGTAATACATGGTATGTGTGTGTGTGTGTGTGTGTGTGTGTGTGTGTGTGTGTGTGTGTGTGTGTGTGTGTGTGTGTGTGTGTGTGTGTGTGTGTGTGTGTGTGTGTGTACCTGTGGACGATCAACAGACAGGAACTGAACCTTCTTCAGCTCTCTCAGACCCCAGAATAACACCTGGTGGACAGAACACCCAAAAAAAGGTTTGGTAACTAAAATCTCTGGTTGGATTATGAGTCCAAATATTTTTGAAATTATAAAATTGACGTAAGAAAGTCCTGTAGTGTAAACATTTTAAACCCCTTAACCTTTTATATTATCAAACTAAAAACAATCCTATACTGGCAAAAGAGCATCGATAGTAGAATAATATAATGTTTTATTGACATTTTTTTTAGAGAAAAATAAAGAAACGGGATACCAAATACGTAGCATGCATAGAGTCCGAAAACATACACACCTCCAGCCTGTAGGTACTGAGAACAGGTCTGATGTTGGCAGGGACTGTGTAGAAGCCGCCTTCTCCTTCCTCCAACGCCGGCAGACTCTGCTTTGCGGAGTTTTGGATCTACACATTCATGACAACGAACCTAAATCATTACAAGTGCTTCTTTCTATATTCTTCATCGTTCATCATCATTGCATGAGACAAGGACCTGCTTGTTATCTTTCTCAAAGTTTTACCATTATTTTCTTTTCATTTTGTTTCTTATTTGAATATTCGTATATTACAAGTACAGCTATCATAATGGACAAGTATATTTTTTATTGAGATTTATATTTAAGTTGAATATATTATTCTAGAGTAGACCTTCTTCATTATTCTGCATTTTGTACCGTTACTTTAAGAGAACGCTCCCTGGCGCATTTACTTCAGTTACACTGTCGAGTCACACAGTTTTCGTACCGTGTCATTTTAAGTTTCATATCAACAAGCAAAGGAAACTCTCTGGATTTTACCTGCTTATTAAATCAAATCAAATATAACGTGTTGTATTCTTTTGTGAAATTCCATCAGATCGATACGAGTAGGCCATGGAAAACAACTGGATCACATTTCTGCGGTCTCAGTCAGGATGGAAACTAAACGTTTAATAGACTGGCCTGCAGTAGTTCGAATGCAGCCAGCAGGTCTCCCCCAGGCTGGCTGCCACAGTGCAGCGAGCTGTACTGCAGAGTCGGTGGGGTGTAGGCGTCGGAGGCTAGCCGGACCTCAGGCACTGCCACCGTGGCTCCCAGGTACTCCGCCTTACCCTGCAGGAGGAAATCAGACAGAGGACCCCCCAATTCAATTAAAACGACCTAAAACACTGATTAAACCAATGCTGGATGGACCATCTGCTACACTGGAAATAACAAATTCAGTGAATCTGCCTAAGCACAAACAAATCATTTATTTTGTCTACCACGCTAAGTCTTTCGGGGTGAGTAGACACCGTTTTTTGTTTTTGATGTATCTGATTACGAGTGTTCTATAGTATTACATGTGTGTGTCAACTGCTTTAAAGTCAAAAGTGCACAACCAAATGAAAATGTTCTCAAAGATTGTAGGTCAAGCTTTGAGAAAATCTATGAATATGAATTGTTAACATCAAATCAGAAATATGGATTCTCATGATAGCACTCTTTTGTCGAGTAACTCCTAAAATAGTTTTTGTTGATGTTGCAGATGTAGCTGCTGTAATGCAAGAAAACATTTAGATCTGAGCTGAGAATAAAGTATTAGTTTCTTGCTTTGTATTGTATCGTGTTGTTTCGTATCGTAATGTATCGCATCTAATTGTAATGTATTGTGCCGTATCTTGACGTATCTTGCCGTATTGTGACGTATCTTGCCGTATCTTGACGTATCTTGCCGTATTGTGACGTATCTTGACGTATCTTGCCGTATCGTGACGTATCGTATCAAAGTAGCATTACCAGTGCGTCCTCGTCGTACACCTCGATGACAATGCGTGGTGGCTCCTCCTGGATGTGCTGCAGATCTCCACTCAGCATCAGGCGGCCCATCGGCAAACACTGATTCCATGTCGGGCTGAGAGTCTGACTGATCACCTGACAGCAACAAAAAACACACCATGAACACAAACACATAAATAATCAGAACTTAAACAGACTACCTTGTCACTGTGCACCGAAGCAACTATTATTGTAATGCTAGGGAAATATTTTGTTAATGCTGCAAGTTTTATCAATATAATTTTGATGGTACACATGGGGTTTCTTCTCTTTTTCTAAGTGTATTCAAATAATGAAAGGCACAAGCTGCAATAAGACACAAGTTCACCTGTTACCCAAGCAGCTAGACGACCAGTATCCCAGAAAACATTATTAATGTTCGAGGAAGAAAAACACACACTTACGTTGGTGGTTTGGCTGTTGGATAGATATGTGACTCGGGCGAACGGGTCAGACAGGCCGGTGTTGTCTGCAGCGATGAGACCCCGGGCCTGATACATGTGGCACCTCATCTCAAATTCATACTGCTCTGGAAACAAAGACATACACACAACATAACATGTAGTTTAGGGTGACTTAAAAGCAGTTTATGCACATCCCAAAAACACGTTTATCTTCCTAGATAACTGATGTGGAAGCTTACATAAATATAATGTAACTGTGTAGTTATACTGTGCATGTCATGGTTCTTATTGGAATTTCAACAGTGAATCCTTTTAGTTGCATTTCTTTATCTTCATGTGTGGCTAATTCTCCCCCTTTTTCCCCGTGAAGTCAGTTTCTCTTTACTCCCTTTCTTGATAACATTTATACCATGAGAAGATAGAGAAAAGTGTGCTTTCTTCCCATTTGATACTATGTGTGTACTTTGTGTGATAGTTGTCAGACATCCTGAGGCTGAGGCTTGATCTCTGTCCTTTTCAGCTGAAAACCTGTTGATTCTGTTCAGCTTTCTTAAGACAAAAGATAAATATACCACCAAAGACAGCTGTTGTAACTTCACTGTCTCACTTGGAGATTCACATTGAATCTCCACGACAAAGGCAAAAAAGTACATGTCTTGCAAATAAACATATGCTCAAGACAAATTATGTTTGGTATCTGAGCCGCAGAATTTAATTATTTTGTCCTCATTGACCTCCAATGTTGTCTTTTACTAGTCAATGGTCAAAAAGAAGTCAAACAACATCTGTGCTGTTATTTGCAATATGGGAAGATCAAAGACAAAAAGCTAAAAGTAACCAGATACATGGAGGGATAGGCTCAATTCCAAACCACCCCTTACACACTACCCCTACACACTACCCCTCCGTTTGTGCGTTCGAGCGGAGGGTCCGCCACATTAAGTGCTGTTCCAAACCAACGAGTGTGGAGGGATAGTGGGTTATCAAGCCCTCAAACAGCGAGTCTGCATCGGTGCTGACTTCACCAAAACACCGAAACAAGCTGTTAACAAGTAGTTCCAGCAAACATCCACTGATAAACTGCGATGTTAACAACCTCATGATAACCTCATATGTTTTTAACTTAGGATCATACCTGTGTTTAGTCTAGAAAAAGGTAAATGTGTGCATTTTATTATAAAGTTGTGTATATTTACAGACTGTTGCAAAAACTAAGAAGCTTATAAACATCAGGTTTAAAACTAAAAGAGCTTTACAAAAAAGTAACACAATTAAAGATGTTTGGAGTTTTATTTGAGTTATTAATTTTCATTTTTTGTCCAAGAGATGCTGATTTGAAACCGTTGTTACATACAGTTACGGCATTCCCTGTTTCTGCCGGAGAGAGGGGAGGCCGTCCCAAAGCTTGTCGCTGTATTTACTCCCTCCATCTGAAAGGAGGGAGCCTTGTTTATCTGCGAGTGTCACTCCGCCACAGAGTGGGAGTGGGTAGGGTGTGGTTTGGAATTGGGCCTTAGTGATAATCTGCCTGTCGCTCACCTGTGCAGAGAAGGCTTATGGGAGGGCAGCTGGCGTCAGCGCCCCCTGTCGCTGGGCTGAACCCCGCAGGGAGGTCGTCCATCATGTGGTTGGAGTCTGAGCAGGTTCCAAACCACAGATACACATCCACCTTCGCTTGGACTGACAAGCCTGCAACACGCTTCCCTGGAGGCTGCACACATACACAAATGCATTTAGGAGTTTCCTCTGCCAGCCTGCCCACATTGAAAAATATTAAAGGTCCCCTATTATACTGTTTTTCATCAATATATGATAGGTCTCAGATATATACAAAACATGTCTCTGAAGTGTTTGGCTCCAAACACCAAACAGATCATTGCAGCATCCCATAATCCCCTCTGTTTCAGCCCTGTTTCAAAAGTGCTGATTCTCTGTCTGTTACTTTAGATGAAAATAAGGAGCCCCTCCCCACGCCCCTCTGAGAGAGATTTGGTTAAAAAGAACACAATGGTGCTCTAGGAGAAGATTCAGGTGATAAGGGGGGGGCGGGGTTACCTTGGTTGGTGATTGGCTAATGGTTACACAAGCCAACAAATCGTTATGACATCATAAAGTGGCCAAAATCGGATCCGCTCATTTTCAGACAGGTTTTTATAGAAATGGATCAGGACAAAAAGAGAGAGAATCTTTTTTCCTGAAACTTTCAGAGTCTCTTTACACAGAGGGGACACATGTTGATGTATGAAGACAGGAAAAAGTGGATTTTGCATAATAGGTGACTTTTAAGTTTCAAGGTGTGTGTGTGTGTGTGTGTATATGTATGTGTGTGTGTGTGTGTGTGTGTGTGTGTGTGTGTGTGTGTGTGTGTGTGTGTGTGTGTACCTTTAGGAACAGTGTTATGATCTTCCCACAGTGGGTTCCTCGGGCCTCCTGGCTGCTGGAGAACATCAGGTCTCTGGCACGGACCCGAGCATACGCAACACGCTTGTTGTTACTTAACAACCACACAAACATGTCTGGCACAGTGTGCTGGGGCTGTAGATGTGAAGGTGTACACATATGTGTAAGAAAATGTTGGAAATACAAGGTAAATAAAGTGGTTTCTCGTAAACCAATTGTCAGAATGTACATGTAACACACACACAATATACACACACACCTCCTCCACAAGGAAGCGTAGTTTTTGGGTGAGTTTCTTTGCTTTCTGCAACATTTCTTTCACACCACCAGCTTTTCTCTTCCTCTCTCCCAAGGACTGGGCCTCATCCATCATACTCTCCTGAAAAACACACACACACGTTCATTTTCCTTCGTTATTATTATTATTTTTTGCATATGAACAGATGAATGGAAAAAACACTGATGCCATTAAAAGTCTAACATATACTGTAGAGCATTTTTCAAGATCTTACAAAAGAAAATTCTTAGATTTTCCCACCAGTTCCTGTTTGCACATGGTGAGGCGTTTCCTGTCCAGCTGTGTCAGGTAGCTGGACTTCATCTCTGCCTTCAACTTGGCCTGTGCTGTTGTGATGAAACCCCTGCAGATACACAGTTTGAGGGCTTGACTGTCACTTGGGCAAGAGGTACATTGTTAGATACACTTAACAAAATATTTTGTATTCTAGTACTGTAGCTCCCATGTTATTTTGGTTCTCTGTGAATTACCATCCCAATGAAGCTGATCAGCAGCAGGTGGAAGGAGCATTCGGTGACATGTATCATGGAGGTACACGTGACTGTCATCACTCTTACCAATATAAGGTTATAGTCGACTTATAGTTGTGTGTCATAGAGTGCAACATTAGGCAATTTGCAGTGGCGACTGGTCATTAAGGCACAGTGTCAGCAGAAAGTAATTCAAATAATAATTCCAAAAAAATGCAAATAAATGCAAAAAAACCACATCTTAAAATATATTTTAAGATCATGTTTAATCATCTGATTCGTCTGCACATTGCTGTTTTAGTCTGTGTTCTGTGTGTTTGCGTCGCGATGAAAGCAGTTAATAAAATAATATCCAGGGGATGCATGCAGAGATGTCCTTGGCTGAGATAAGTCCGGCCGTGCGTCATGACTCTTTGAAACATCTCTGTTGCCGGAAATGCATCCACGAAGGAGCCGTGGAGGACCGTGGAGGACCCATCAGTGTATCCTCGGTTAGAGCTCCTCCAGCGAGCCTCCTCGACGCTCGATCCTCGAAGTGCATTTAGAGAAATGAGATGTCCTTCAACATGGCGCGCTGAAATTCATTTCCGGGTCACTACCGGAGGACCGAGGAGTCGAGGAGGGGGATTTGATTTGATGAAATGAGAAAGTGTGTGTGTGTGTGTGTGTATGTGTGTGTGTGTGTGTGTGTGTGTATGTGTGTGTGTGTGTGTGTGTGAGTGTGTGTGTGTGTGTGTGTGTGTGTGTGGCGAACTGTGATAATAAGATACATATTTTTGCTCTTTGCAGGTAAGAACGGAAATTGTGTAATTGATGAGTGAATATGTTATGTGTGAGTTTATGATCCCGGTTGGACTTTATGTAGTGCGGAAGTTTATGAAGAGAATTATGCAGAAGATGTGATGCAGCATATTTTTGGTATATTCATTTTAATCTCACCAATATATAAGAGGTGTATTGCATCATGTTATCCCTAAATATATGTGTGGGTATATACATTCCTGTGTATTAATAGTTGAAGGAACAAAATACATTTTTCCTCTTAAATATAGAGAGGTTTTTTATAGATTCCTGAAACAATGTTCCCTTTTTCTTTAAAGTAGATTAGCGCAATAGTCTTTTTCTTTCACTTATACCCTTTTCATCAAAAGGGTGCTTTAGGCTATTTTTGAGGGGTAAAATGCAGAATTACTTGTGAGTTCTGTTTTGAGTGAAAAGATTACCCTTTTGAGTGTTTTTCTTGGTTAACCATTAGATATAGTGGCTAAATTCGTTCTAAGTTAATTATGCGCATCCTGCAGGCCTTGAGAATTTAGTCACACAGTTAAGAGAGACAATGGTCCTTTTAGACTAAGGGTGAGCTTACTTCGGGTGAATAAAAGTTCAGAGATGATTGGGGGGGTATGAAGACAGTTAGGCGTTGTTGGTGAGCTAGTTCTGAGGATGTCATGGGATAATGACTGTTTTATTCCTAACAAGTATGGCTTTCATAAAGAAACACATGACTTGGGTGATAAGATGTGTTTTGTTGTAAAATGGGCCCGTTTGGTTTTCTGCTGGCCAGCGCTGGGTCACTGTGACAAAGTATATTTTGCGTCTGCCAATGAGAGGACCTGAAAAGATGACCAGCTGACCTCACCCCTTCCTTCTGTCTTCTGGTATATCTCCTGTCGATTCCTGACGTTCGGCCTCTCTTCACATGCTGTCAGGACAGAAGGATCTCCGCAGCACGCGAACCAGGGCAGAAGTGGGCCGGCTACTTCTTAAAACATTACAATATGATTTTAGTATATTGTATTATATGGTATTGTAATGTATTATAGTGCATTGCATTATTACCTTTGATAATTAAAACAGATTGTTTAAACTGGTATCTGGGTGTTCTCTGTCTGATTTCCTTCCTGTTATGATTTTAAGCAGGACTCGTCAAAACGACACGCGGAGCCGAGTGGGGTTATAAAAACCTCAAAACTCCAACAGTAGTAGTGTTTATGAACGTTACTTGTTCAGCAAACGTAACGTATTGAAAATGGCTAGCCAGTAGTTAGCACTGGTGGCCTAGTTAGCTTGAGCGAGCGTGAGGCGGGAGAGTAGAACTATGAGCCGGTCTAAAGAGCCCGGACTGCTCGTGTATAGTTAATAGATAAATAAATAAATAAGTTAAAAGAGATACCAATTGATTTGGTTAATGTGACAATATTCGGTAGACATGATTATTGTTTGGATGTTGATGCAGATGTTCATTATGTTTCTGTGTTAGGATAGTGAATACGTTCAGAGAACGTAAACACAGACTTGAGTGAAGTCACGGTGTGTGTGTGTGTGTGTGTGTGTGTGTGTGTGTGTGTGTGTGTGTGTGTGTGTGTGTGTGTGTGTGGCGAACTGTGATAATAAGATACATATTTTTGCTCTTTGCAGAACAAAATAAAAGACTTTCAAATGAAATGTGTAGTGGAGTGCTACTTCACTCTGTACCACGCTACATCTACACAGTGTGCCTATTGAGTGACGTGGGTCAAGCCCCGATCTAGCCCCTCTCTCTCACTGTCTAAGTCAGGGATGGGCAAATGGCGGCCCGCGGGCCGCATGCGGCCCCCACCTCCTCTTTTTGCGGCCCTCAGATTAATTTATAAACAACGTAATTTTTTTAATTACTTGTAGTACTGATACCGTCCACTAGACTCCTAGTTACGTCGCGAGCTGCGTAGATGATTTCAAATACCGCAAACATAATCTGTGACGCATTTGTGTGTATTGTGTTTGTTTCCCGGGGAAACCCTCACAAGAAACACCGGCTGTTGTTATGCCTGCTGTGACGTTAAGTTGCCTCTTGTAATTATGCTTAAATATTAACAAGCTTAAAAGTTGTTTTATAAGTTTAATATTCTTAAAACCAAGACTTTGTTTATTTGAAATCAGATGAAAACAAACTGTCACGGACCCTGCCGTGTTATCTATGATTACTACGCTTTTCATTCATAATTTCAGCCGGAGTGGTGCTGAGGAACAGCAGAGTGCAGGCTGACAGGTGTCTGTGTTGACATTCCCCTTATTGTGGAATAAGGGGAATGCAGAGACTGGCTACAAGTGTCTTAGGTTCAAGTTAGACAAGTAATGTCTGGGTTAGTGTTCATGAGTTCATGTGTATGTCATCTAATGGTTAATCTCAATACACACACATTTTCCGTGCTTTCCAATAGTTTAAAATAGTTTTATTCCACTGTTCAATACAAACATGCCACTTGTAAAAATGAAATAACATTTCTGTGAACTGATATTTGTTTAGTGAGCTTATTAGAGGATGTTCCCATTTTTGGGGGATGTTCCCTTTGATTGTAAAATGTCAATGAAGATGTCAGACTTTGTATATTTGTTAATAATTACATACAACACATGGAATTTGTGTGTGTGTGTGTTCCAAGTGAATCTGTGGCCCCCTGGTGGCCAGTACATCAATGATGTGGCCCCCACCACCATCAAAGTTGCCCATCCCTGGTCTAAGTGAATGGGTGCTGTAAAAACTACACTGAGCATGCTCAGAGTATTTTCCTATTCAATGTGTGCCAAAAAATAATCACCATAGGGGCACGGTGCTGACTTACCTACCAAACGTCATCTCATAATTCAGAGAGCTGATTGGCTGTAAGTACGTGTGCCGCGAAAATAGTAGCTGTTTCTGAAGAGTAATCAGTAAAACGGAAAGAAAATGAATGAAGTTGACCATCTACTTCAGCTTTGGTAAGTTCATTTTATGTCATATCTTTTGTTGATCTTCTGTGTTTTGCCTATAGGCTATTGCTCTGCTGGATTGATTGATATTGTGACCTCGGTGATGACGAGTGTCTGTGTTCCCCCCCCTATCGGAACCATGGATAGCCTACAGCTATTTGTTTACGTGTTTAAAAAAGCACCAGAAGCTTATATATACACTTCTAAGTTGTTCGTGCCCCTCCACTTTTGTACATATAAAAACATCACTGGCAATTTGTAATACATGATCGCCTGACAAGGGTTATATGAGCTGACTGCAATCATTTAGTCATCTTCTGGGCACAATAAATAAAATATATTTCTGTCCTTGTTCAGCTGCTATTTTAATGTAGGCTATAAATCAGTAATATACTTTCTCACAATGAAGCAATGAGCTGGGTGTCCATGATAGAAGTCATGCATCTACAAACATCCAGCTTTAATTGGCTGTACTGCGATACAAATACATTTCTAAAAATGAATATGAAGTTATAGATTGTTCATGTTTATGAATTGTCTTCCATGTTTTAGATTGTGTAACCTGCCTGCCTTGTGTTACCTACCTGGCGTCCATGCAGAATTCTTTGAGTATGGTTCGAAGCAAAAGCTCTGTTCCTGGGTCAGACTTCCTGTGCAGCTCTGCTACAGTGGCCACACCCTCTTCCTAAGAGAAAATAAAAGCATTTGAACTCGTTATTTCAGTGATTTTTCACTTTAACTACATAAATTCACTGTTATATTTTGTATATTTTTTACATTTATGAAATCACAATAATGTGTCAGTTGTCGCAACAATGTTTTATAATCCTCTTGAACCATTGTAAGGATTTTACAAATTCCCATAATTTGGCAATATTAGTATGCGTGTGTGTGTGTGTGTGTGTGTGTGTGTGTGTGTGTGTGTGTGTGTGTGTGTGTGTGTGTGTGTGTGTGTGTGTATATACATACAAACAGAACAGCTATATTCTCCAGCTGGTTAGAGTTGTGGAGTCGGTAGGTTCTGTTCTCCCAGTGACTCAGCAAAGTAATGCACGGCTTCTGCTTCTCCATGGGAAGATACATGAAGAATCTAAATGTGAACACATACATGAGAAATGAATTGTGAGTAACATTCTGTTTTTAGACTTCTCTGTTTCAGTGTGTGTACTCTGTATGAATGCTCTGTAGTTGATCTGATTGAAATTGTGATTTTAATCTAAAAACCGCTACATTATCTGTCAGGCAGAAACTTGGGACAATTATTTAGTATTCAACATTTGTAGAATACTAAGAGCTTTATTGAGTAGGGGTAACTGTATTAAGGGTTAAACTCATATCTTTATAACTTAGGGTTTAATGTAAACTATTGTGCCAGTAAAAAGTTTCATTAACAACTCAGGAGTGAGCCAGTTTCAATTTCCTATTGAGGCCCATCAGCTGCAGAGAGTTAACTAATTAAAGGGGCGTGGCCCCACAGCTGTGACAACTCAGCAATTAGGTGTCCATTTTAGGTAGCACTTTCCTGGAGCGGCAGACTATGGAGTCACGAGGGAGGCAAAGATGAGGTAAATCCTACTTTAAATGAGCTAAGTATCGTTGGTGTTTTTATCCACTCTTGCTAAAAACATGTGTATATTCTCCATTCCTGTTCATGTGTCTTCTCGCAATTATTACTGTCCCCGTGCATCTCCTAATCGTTATAACCGGCCTGCTCTCGTCTATCCCACATGCTCCACTGAGATCCAACATCTAGTTTCAGGGGGCCTGTGGAACTGCCAGTCAGCTGTTCCTAAGGCTGACTTCATCTCTGGCTACGCTTCCCTGCAGTCCCTGGATTTCCTTGCTCTCACTGAGACCTGGATTACACCATCCAACACATCCACCCCAGCAGCTCTCTCCACAGCATATTCCTTCACCCATACACCCAGACCCACTGGCAGAGGAGGTGGCACTGGTCTCCTGCTCTCTCCCAAATGGAGCTTTTCCCTCAACCAACTACCTAACTTCACTCCGTCCACCTTTGAATTCCATGCCATCACAGTAACCCATCCTATACAATTAACCATTGTTGTTCTCTACCGTCCACCAGGTGCCTTGGGGGACTTCTTGGAGGAATTAGATAATCTCCTCTCACACATCCCTGAAACTGGCCCTCCCACTGTACTTCTCGGAGACTTCAACCTCCAGACAGGGAAGACATCTGAACTAACATCTCTTTTAACCGCCTTTGCTTTCTCACTGTCTCCATCCCCACCAACTCATAAAGCTGGCAATGTCCTTGATCTCATATTCTCAAGGAACTGCACTACTTCTAACCTCTCTGTAAACCCGCTCCACACATCCGATCACTTCTTCATTTCATTCTCTCTACCCCTTTCCAAATATAACAAACTAATCTCTTCTCATCCTGCACCTGTCCGCCGCAACCTTCGTTCCCTCTCCCCCTCTCCCCCTCTCCCCCTCTACCCTTGCCTCATCGGTGCTCTCAGCCCTCCCTTCCTCTGACTCGTTCCAACTCCTGCCTCCAAACTCTGCTGCAGAAACTCTCCTCTCTACTCTCTCATCCTCTCTGGACTCTCTCTGTCCTCTCACATCTCGGCAGGCTCGTCAGTCCCCTCTTGCTCCCTGGCTAAATGACGCACTGCGTGCTAATAGAACCATCCTTCGGGCAGCTGAGCGGAAATGGTGGAAATCCAAACACCCTGACGACCTCCTAACCTATCAGGTTCTCCTCTCCTCTTTCTCTGCTTCGATCTCTCAGGCAAAAAGCACTTTCTTTCAAGATAAGATCCAATCTTCCTATTCCAATCCCAAAAAACTATTTTCTATCTTCTCCACCCTCCTAAAAAAAAGGTTGATATTCGCTCTTCTTTTTCCGACTCACCATTACTCACCGCTGGGTCACCAGACCCCCCTTTCACCCACACACTAACCTCCTTTTCCCCTCTCTCTCCAAGTGAGGTTCTTACCCTCATTACCTCTGCCAGGAGGTCAGGAGGGTATCCCCTCAAACCTCCTTCAGACTATCGCTCCTGATATTCAACCGTTTCTCACCCATTTCATCAACACTTCTCTAACTTCTGGTCACTTTCCAAACAGTCTCAAGGAGGCAAGAGTAAACCCTCTCCTAAAGAAACCCACTCTCAACCCGTCCGATGTTATAAACTACAGGCCTGTCTCTCTCCTCCCGTTCCTGTCTAAAACACTTGAACGCGCTGTCTTTAAACAACTGTCCTGTTATCTCCATCAGAACAACCTTCTTGATCCGCACCTGTCTGGTTTCAAGGCAGGTCACTCCACAGAAACTGCTCTCCTTGCTGTCTCTGAGGAACTGCACACTGCTAAAGCAGCCTCTCTCTCCTCTCATCATCCTTTTGAACCTGTCTGCTGCATTCGCCACGGTGAACCATCAGATCCTCCTTCGCACTCTCCAAGAACTTGGAGTTTCAGGCTCTGCATTATACCTCAAAGACCATACCTACAGGGTAACTTGGAGAGGGTCCGAGTCCGACCCATGTCAATTAACTACAGGGGTCCCTCAGGGCTCTGTCCTTGGTCCCCTCCGCTTCTCTCTGTACACAAACTAGCTCGGATCGGTCATTAGCCCGCATGGCTTTTCATACCACTGCTACACTGATGACACCCAACTAATTCTGTATTTTCCCCGCTCAGAGACCCAGGTCGTCGCACGCATCTCTGCTTTTCTCTCAGTGGATGTCTGCTCACCACCTCAAGCTCAACCTTGACAAGACTGAACTGCTTTTTCTTCCGGGAAAAGAGTGTCCCACTCTTGACCTAACAATCAACATCGGCCCCTCTGTTGTTTCCCCGACTCAGACTGCAAGGAATCTGGGTGTGACCCTAGATAACAAACTGTCCTTCACTGCAAACATCGCTGCTACAACCCACTGCTGCAGATGCACGCTTTACAACATCAGGAGGATACGTCCCCTCCTGACCCAGAAAGCGACGCAACTTCTGGTCCAGGCTCTCGTCATCTCATGCCTCGACTACTGCTACTCCCTCCTGGCTGGTCTACCTGCATGTGCCATCCGACCTCTGCAGCTCATCCAGAATGCAGCGGCTTCCTAAATTCTCCCACACCACTCCGCTCCTCCGCTCCCTTCACTGGCTTCCGGTAACTGCTAGAATCCACTTCAAGACAATGGTACTTGCGTACCATGCTGTGAATGGATCTGGCCCTTCCTACATCCAGGACATGGTTAAACCATATACCCCAGCACGTGCACTCCGCTCTGCATCAGCCAAACAGCTCGCTGCACCCCCACTGCGAGGGGGACCCAAGTTCCCATAAGCAAAAACACGTGGGTTTGCTATCCTGGCTCCAAAATGGTGGAATGAGCTCCCCATTGAAATCAGGACAGCAGAAAGCATACACATCTTCCGGCGCAGACTAAAAACTAATCTCTTTCGACTCCACTTCGAGCGATAGAATTACTAACAAAGCACTTGTATACTAATAAAGGGCTGGCTTATCTAAAGCCAGTTGAGTAGCACTTGAAATGTTTTGGCTCTATGAAACCTGATGTACTTATATGATTCTGTT
The DNA here is from genome assembly GCF_902827175.1 of Gymnodraco acuticeps. Lineage (NCBI taxonomy): Eukaryota > Metazoa > Chordata > Actinopteri > Perciformes > Bathydraconidae > Gymnodraco > Gymnodraco acuticeps. The sequence continues at coordinate 2,044,441 of NW_022990016.1, forward strand.
TTCTTCAAGTTTGTATCTTCTTGGTCGAATGCACTTATTGTAAGTCGCTTTGGATAAAAGCGTCAGCTAAATGCAATGTAATGTCATGAGAAATGAAAGAAGAGCAATATTTTGTAAAATAAGAAAATGATCCTCCTTACAGGAGCTGAAAAAGAGACTGATATTAAACTATTAAACATCTAGAAATACTTAATATAAAGTGCTTACCCACTCAAGGAAGTTTTCATTAAAGCAATGGACTCCAAAGATTCGTGTAAACTTACTTGATATTTAATGTATTATTAGGCTGTTTTTCCACAGTAGCAACTTTTTCTGCTGAAGTGACATGTACATCGCCTAGCTTTTAAGGACATATTTGTATGTGCAAACACAGATGCAATACAATGTACATCACACACACTGTTAGCACATATTTCCAGGCTCATCATAGTGTCAATAGTGAAACAACAGAGCGACTCAACTTGTTTCCTTCAACGATGCACGGTTTTTGTGGAGGCGTGGTGGACTTAGAGACCAGGGGGGGTCCTGCTGTTCGGCTAGGAGGGGGGTGGAAGTGGAGGAAGAGGACATCCTGGTGGGAGAGCTACCCAACGTGTCGCTGCTGTCGGGGACTTCCAGCGGCCTCCTCCGACTGGGAGAGGGACTGGGAGCAGGGAGGGGGGCGCCTGTAGGCTCCAGGACGTTACCGTAGTTACCTTAGGAGGCAAGGCAAGTTTATTTATATAGCACCTTTCAACACAAGGCAATTCAAAGTGCTTTATAAAAATGTACAGCGCAGTGTGAGATACACACATCTGAAATGTTTAGGTCTGACTCTCAATCATTGCTAACTTTTTAGCAGAAATAGTTTTCTTTGACCTCACTTTCTTTCTCTTTTTTAGTTATTTCAAGTGTTTCCAACCCAGTCTCACAAAAAAACGTGTAATAACTACGTTGGTCCACAACGTAGGACGTAGTATTTCTACAAAAACGCCTCTGAAATTGTAAGATCCCTACGTTTTTTTTCACCATTCATTTCCAATGGCTGGCGTCTATGTCACGTGATCTTCAAATTTCTCCCTGCAGAAAAAAAAAACATGGCCGAACTTAGTTTTATTCTCGGTGTAAAATGCCTATTTTAAAGTTAGTTTGGCCATTAAAATGCGTTTTGATGTCATTTGATGCGAGAAATATGAGTTGTTATTTCAGATTATGTGTGCAGTGGATGCACATGATCTTAAGTTTGCTAATTATTACTAAGATTACTTCAGGAAATTGTGTCTATACAACGTTTTCATTGTCACCAAGGTGGTTGCTAGGGATGCTGCTATCGATATTATTTCTGTTATGTTGTGTAACTGTTTAATGGTGTAATCTTTATTGCTACCCCCTTCCCCGTCAATGTATAGTGTTGGTCCAAAGCGCAAACGTATTCGTTTAACAAAATCCGCATCTAAAATTGTGGCATATACGTTATTTTCCCCTGTGCAATTCTCCATTTACTCAACAATAACACATACATTAATTATCCTTGTGTTTATTTATTTGTTTGATTAATAAACACAAGTTGGAGTCCGTCAGGACCGAGGGTCGGAGCAGCTCATTTGCTTTACAGAATATTACACCCGGAAGTAAGTATTCTCTCCGCTTCGCTTGACAAACCCCGTGATAGTCCTCAAGCTCTGTGATTGGAGAGTTTGCCGAGCGTCGAACAGCACTTGGAATGGGATGGAACCACGGCAGACTGTCCAAAACTGGATTTGAACGGGTCCACCCCGACACAATTTCCTGAAGTAATCTTCGTAATAACTAGCAAACTAAAGATCATGTGCATCCACTGCACACATAATCTGAAATAACAACTCATATTTCTCGCATCAAATGACATCAAAACGCATTTTAATGGCCAAACTAACTTTAAAATAGGCATTTTACACCGAGAATAAAACGAAGTTCGGTCATTTTTTTTTTCTGCAGGGAGAAATGTGAAGATCACGTGACATAGACGCCAGCCATTGGAATGAATGGTGAAAAAAACGTAGGGATCTTACAATTTCAGAGGCGTTTTTGTAGAAATACTACGTCCTACGTTGTGGACCAACGTAGTTATTACACGTTTTTTTATGAGACTGGGTTGGTGTTTCATAATAAACGAACCCCCCTTTTGACAATTCTAATCTGCAACCCAATATTCAGAAAATTCAAAGGATCCTGGCCATATTTGTGTAACATATAAATTAATTTGCTTCCAGACATTCATGTGGCTTGCTAGTTTTGGATCCCATCTGGAGGGGCAAAAGAAAGAGAGGGTTTCTTTCACCAGCAGTGGAGGAAAGTAAATAATTACATTTACATAACTACTTTTACTTATGATATTGTACTTTTTACTTTACTATATGATAATTTTAGTAACTTCTATCCAGATTCACCAAAACCATAGCGATGTTGTTATGTGAGGGTAGAACATCATGTCAATAAGCATTCACAAACTTTATCATGCATGGTGAATACAATAAGGGGTCAATAATCTAATGTAATTATGCTCATATATGATTAAGTTACATTTGAAATGCTTTTGTACACAACGGCATTTCTGCTTTTACTAGTGAAAGGCTTCTTCCATATCTCAAGAAAACAGTGTAATTAATTAGTTTTCGGATTAGGTTTTCTATGGCTTTACTTTTGACCTACAAAACACTTTGTTTGTAAGCTGACAAACAATACAATATTTATTGTAATCAAGGGTACAGGGTTTTACCAACTAACAGAAACATTTCAAACACCTTACATTTCAGTCAAAAACTAAAGAGAAATATAAGAAATAACCCAAGAATTGTATTAGCACCTGATAAAGTGCACATTGTTAGCTCCTAACACAGCACTGATTGTTATGTGATTATATTTGATGAGTGAAGTGTGTCCATCAGTAATAATGGGAAAGGAGTGAGACTCACCCAGGGAGAACTCAAAGTTGATGGCCCTGTCTCCGATCCTCCTGTCGATCAAGGTGGCTTCAAGCAACGCCCCGAACAAAAAAAAGCTCTCGTTGTTGTGATCATCCGGCTGGACACAGAAACATCTCTGTTTATTCATTTATCTGTTTGTCAAATTCCCTTTCTGTGTCATATTGAGGCACTCTGTCAAAATGAAATCTTCCATTGCGGATTATACTTGGTGGATTTATTAATCATATATTTTAAGAGGCTAAAACTATCGGTGTCTCTTCAGATGAAGATTGAGGAGAAATGTATTTTTAGCATATCTAGCATATCTATGGGATTTTATATAGTGATGTCACTATGTTACAGACGTAAACAAAGGAGTCCAATGGAGGAGTTTCAGGCAGGGGGGTGGGGGGGAGAGAAACTTCCTCTAGAGAGAACTTTTACATGTTTGCCTTTGCAGACCATCTCCATGCACAAAAACATATATAACACACTACAGGAAACTCAGAAAAGCACAATAGGGCTCCTTTTAAAATCTCTACTCAATAGATGTGGTATTATTTGCCTTCTACCAAATCAATCTCATCAAAAAAGGGCCTGTCTACATAAAAAAACGTCATCTGTGGAAGCCGTAGTACTGTAAAAAGCACAACCAATCATTTGAGCCGGCCCGGCTAAAGTAACTGGATGGCCTACCTGCCTGTCAGCCTCCATCTGTGCACAAACTTATCTCGTGCCCTCATTGCTCATGTGCACGTTCGTGTGTGTTGGAGGAGGGGCTCTGTAAGGAAGTGGCAGATTGTTTCCGGCTGTGTATTTTCAAATTCTAGCGCACTCGAGCTGGTTTCTCCAAAATTACCTACCCCACCTTTAATAAATTGCTGAATCACGGTTCTATGTAGGGCAACATTTATGATTTGATTGAAAGAAAAGCTCTTACAACAGGAGGAGGTTCCACAGGCAGAACCTCTGCAGCCGCAGCTTTTCCTTTGTCATCTTCAGCTCCTCCTGCTGCTGCTGCTGCTCCTCCTGCAGGAGTTTTACCATCTTTCCCTCCTGCTTTTCCTGCTTTAGCGTCCTTCTTGACCATCTTGCTGAGTTTGGACTCGGGCCCTGTCCCTCCTGATAGGATCTCCACGGTGAGCTCCATGTAGACCCGACCCCTGACAGCAGCAATAATCGAACAGTTTGGTAAGTGGTACGTTAATTATAAATACATCAATTATCCCCATCATTTGATTTATTTAAGATTGACCTGTAGGACACGCCTTCTCCGATGCCCTCATTAAGCTCCACTGTGTCATCTCCTATCGAATAATTTCGGGCAGAGCCGTACAGGTTGATCCAAGCAGGACCAAAAGTTGGTAAAAACCCTGAAAAAAAAGAGAGAATAAAATAAAGAGAGACAAACAAAAGTCACCTTAATCCCACCAACAATTCCCACTTCTGGATTAGTGCACTTTCCTCACTCCCCTCTAACTAATGTCAACTTCTCCTGAACTTTTTCTCCTTTTCTTCCTACCTTTCTTTCTTTCTTTCATGAATTTAAACTTGCTCTCTTCCTCTCTCCTCACCTCTGTCACCATCCTGTTCATTAGAGATGCGTCTCAGGTCAAAGTAGTGTGTTCCTATGGTAACATCGCTCATGCTCCCCTCATCCCAGACCTGTGAGCAGAGAGAAGTCAGCATCCTGTCATGTTTATACTTGTGAATAATGTAGTTGTACATTTAAATATAAGTGTAAATAGAGGTGATATGTCAGTATTCCCCCCATCTAGAAATTAAAGCTCACACCTGGATCTTCAGTCTCTGACACAGAGGGGGGAACATCTCTGTGAAGACGATCTGCTCGTTCCACACCGGGTCTGCTGTTGACTTCTGAGTGGATGTGCGACCCTGAGAGACAAGGAAGAAAGTACATGTATGATCTGTATTATAGTGCTCAACAGAAACCAGTGTCTTTTGAAGGATACATTAGCAATTTACAGTGATAAGGGCTAGCCCTAAAATATATTTAAAAAAGTTTACAACCTTTTTTGTAAAAATAAAATATACTCAAAAAATCCTTTTCAGTCAAGCAGTCTGATTTATCTAGAAGTTGAATTGCACTTAAAGGTCCCCTATTATTAGGGATGGGTATCGTTAAGGTTTTAACGGTAGCCTACTACTTTTATCGATACCGCTTATCGGTCTGGTCTTTTAACGGTACTTTTATCGGTTCTTTTGGAGAGAAAAAACGAGGTAAACTAACTATATGTTGTATGTCAGGGACTAAGAATGGAAATTAGCTCAAAGATAAAATCCGGCATATTTACACTTGAAGCATTATTTGTCTAAAGTGTTCATTAATGTGCATTGTCCCTATTCAAATAAACGATTACATGAAAAAGGAAAATAAACAAATTGTGAACAAAACTAACATTGCTTTTTATTTAAATTAAATAAATAATATTTCACATCAAAAGAAAGTGTTTTAACAAATCGTATTATAATCTGATGACAGAATTGTAAACAGAATAGCTGAAACTTTAACAAAATAAATAGCTCTGTTACCTCTAATCATTAACCCATGTTTGTATAATGTAGTTAACTCCGTGTGTTGCTGCTAGCATACATAACACCTGACGTGGAAACGTTACTCGTGGATGGAGCTACAGAGCTGCTAGAAAGACAGTCGAACCCGGTACATTCCTCCGTCTGAATGTGGTGCACTTTTGCTAAATGTTTAGACAAATTACTCGTGTTACCGCCCTTACATGCTAAACTCTTAATGCACTTTTGGTAACGAGCATGATCCACATCGAGACGGGTAAAGTTTAACCACACCTCGGAGCGCGTTCTCTCCGCCATCTCCTCCGTGTGTGTGCTGCTGCATGTAGCAGCTGCGTGTGTGTAAACTGCCCCGTCCCCTCGCAAGCAGGCGGGGAGAGAGATCGAAAATACTAAAAATGACGCATTTTGCAGTCTTTTTGCGTATTAGAAACGGAGTTGGCGACACTAAAACGGCAATATAATGTTTGTGTAGCAATAATACACATGACATATTTTTTAAATGTCTCCAGTACCGATAAAAAGACAGATAACGTCGGAGCTTAACGGTACCACGGTCTTTAATAATTCAGCCCCGGGGCCCGTTTAATACCGGGGCTCGGTACCCATCCCTACCTATTATACAGTTTTTCATCAATATATTATAGGTCTCAGATACAGAACATGTCTCTGAAGTGTTTGGCTCCAAGCACCAAACAGATCATTGCAGCATCCCATAATCCCCTCTGTTTCAGCCCTGTTTCAAAAGTGCTGATTCTCTGTCTGTTACTTTAGATGAAAATAAAGAGCCCCTCCCTACGCCCCTCTGAGAGATATTTGGTAAAAAAGAACACAATGGTGCTCTAGGAGGAGATTCAGGTGATAAGGTGTGTGTGTGTGGGGGGGGGTTACCTTGGTTGCTGATTGGCTAATGGTTACACAACCAAAAAAATCGTTATGACATCATAAAGTGGCCAAAATCTGATCAGCTCATTTTCAGACAGGTTTTTGCAACAAGTCCTCCAACTCATACGACCAAATAGGTCGATTGTTTAAGCACCTTAGATTACGACCCATAGCCACGTTTTAAAGTGTAGCACCTCTAGTGGTCGTGAAAGAAACAACATGCTCCCGTTTATTCACAAATAACCCTCTCTGTAAAATCCTAAATTGTAGGATAGTTTGGCCATTAAAACGCTTTTTGATTCGATTTCTAGCGAGAAGTGTATATTGTACTTTTAGAATCCACGTCCAGTCGATATGTAGGATATATAGTTTGATAGATCTTACGAAGATGATTTGAGGTATGCGGCAGCCTCCATGTAAAGTTATGGGTTGAAAACAGTATTTCCGGTCTCGACGTTTTCAAAATAAAACCAATGATGAAATGAACATTTAATATTCATTACTAAAGGTACAGCCGAATCATCACAGCGCACAAAACCTATTACCGCCGCAGATGGACCAATAAAGGGAGCGTTTGGAAAAAAAGGGGGCGGGTCCGCTCAGTGAAACGATAACAACGAAACATGGAGGAACAGAAGTCTGCGTTTAAATCGTGTGTGTGTGTGTGGAGGTGTGTGTGGTTAAAACACATCAGCCTGCGGTCGCTCTTAGCCTTTCTAATGATTCTGAAGGTAAACACAGTGAAGGCACTGCAAGCTCCTCTTCTCAGAGGCTGAGTTAACCCTCCCGCTGCCTCCTGGCGCTGCAGAGATTTCATGAAGTGAAGGAGGTTTTCCTTCTATAAAACAGCTGTGAGTAGCAGATACTGTGAGTGTCACAGACATGAATACATAGATCAAGGCAGACTGGTGCACACACTCTCCTGTTTTGCCAATCCGGTGGTTAAACAAATATAGCTCAACACCCCTGGCCGAAATGTCCTTAAAATGAAGTCCGAGTTCGACATTTTAATTAATTCATTGCCTTTCCAACTCCTCATGCAGTTGACTGTTACAGGTCTATACAGGTTCATGGTACAATGCATAAGCTTCAAATCGAGAGACTGAAACTGTATTTTCCTTTACCGTTCTGTTTTAATTTCACAATAAAGTTAATAGTCATATTATGTTTGATATTATGTTTTATTAACTACACCACCGGTTTTTTAAACCCACGCCGCCTAGTGGTTAAAGCACGTTATTGAATTTTGTTGTTGAATAAGTTTTATTTGATGAAAACATTTAAATATTAAGAGTAGCCTACATACAAAATTGAAAATATCAAGAAGATACTGTAGTGATCTCTACAATAAAACAGCTTAGTGCAGGACGTCCAAAGATATTAACAGGAGGATGTGCAAAACAGACCAACTAGGCTTTATTTAAACATTAAAGATTACTTTAAGTTAAGGTCTTCTTTTGAATAAGAAAAAAACGTTGGGGTTATCCACAGATAAATATGAAGTCTGACAAAGTACTTAACGTCCAATATATTGCATAGTTTATTTTGGCACTTGACAATCACCTTCCCTGAATTTGACTCAGGTGTAACTAAAGTCTGATTTAAGGGTTGTTTATATTTCACATCATTAATCAGAATCTGCAAAGTAACTAAAATAAATGTAGTGGAGTAAAAATACCAGGTTAACCTTTGAATTGTAGTGAAGTAGAACAAAGTAGTACATGCTGCTGTAACAAAAACATTTCCCAACTTGGGATCAATAAAGTATATCTTATCTTATCTTAAGATGATCGATGGCTACTGCCATATTTGCAAAATGTGCCTCTGAACCTTGACAAGTGCATGTTTCAGGCTTATCAATGAACAACAGGAGGGGTCACAGACATAAGACCAGCTGTTAAACAAAGCTCTTCTGACCTTAGGTGTCATGTGGGTATATTAATTCACCCATTTATTAATTATATGTTTTACATTTGATAACACCACTGTGTTTCGTATTCCCTAAACCTCCAGGGTGTACACAGTTTAATACTGGCAACTTCTAATTGTGGGAAATACGAAAATGTCTTATAAAGAGACGTGCCACAGAACATGTTGCGAAACACACAATAGCCAGCATGTGTAGTTCTGGAAAGTCTGCCGTGGTTCCATTCCATTTCAAAGAGCTGTTGACGCTCAGCGTAACCTTGTCGCATTGCCACTCCAACATCCAATCACAGGGCTTGATGACTAATCACGGGGTTTGTAAAGCAAGGCGGATGTTGTAGTCCCAAACGATAACTGGGGATTATGGGTAGTGTAGTGTCTTCGGAAACTGTAGTCTAAACTCCTAAAAAACTATTTGTTTCTCTGAATCGAAGGTTAAAAACACAAAAGCATTGTACACAATTTAAACCAATCGATATTGTGTAATTAACAAGGATAAACTGATGTTTTTTAGTGGATGAGTAATGCAGATATCACTGTGTAATCATTTGACAGTGAGGGGAATATATCCGGTTTTATTATTAAAACTTCGAGACCGGAAATACTGTTTTCACCCACGCTAACTTTACATGGAAGCTGCCCCATATACACGTTATCCTGGCGAGACCTCAAATCATCTTCGTAATATCTATCAAACTATAGACCTACACATCCACTGGACATGGATTCTAAAAGTACAATATACACTTCTCGCTAGAAATCTAATCAAAAAGCATTTTAATGGCTAACCTATTCCACAATTTAGGATTTTCCAGAGAGGGTTATTTGTGAATAAACGGGAGCATGTTGTTTCTTACACGACCACTAGAGGTGCTACACTTTAAAACGTGGCTATGGGTCGTAATCTAAGGCAGTGTGCGAAAAAGTACACGTCCCACCGTCCGGGACGTGTTATTTACAATATCGGACAAGTAGATCTTTCAATTGACTTGTCCGGTGGACAAGTGACGTTTTTCGCCCTGATTTATTGACAAATTATTGATATATTCAGTTTACAAAAGGCAGAACTCATTCGCAAATTGTACGTGTCCGCCATTGTTCGTTTAGAAATGTTAGGAATCAACAAGCAGAACCGAAACTAAGGAAATGCATCTCGCCGCTTTCTGTACAGTTAGACGGAGCGGGAAGTGTAGCACAGTGGCAGGGTTGGGAAGCAAAACTCGGTTCCGAGTAGGAACAAATAACAATTGTCCGGTACCGGGATTAATAAGAGTTGTGAGGACAGGACGCGAGGCCGAGCCCCGCGGACCGCAGCTCTCTCTCTCTATGCTCCGTATCAGCTGATCGCTGCACGGTGCAGCTCAGCGTCTCTCTCTCTTTCTTTCTACACACAGCAGATCCGCTGCCCGTTTAACAGCCTCATCTTTGTCAAACTTTCTTTCTCTAACACGTAATGAAGGTTATTAATCGTTTTAGCTGCTATGTTGTTAATATTGACCGCCATTTCCTTTATGAAGTGAAGCAGCCTCCCTGTCTGTGTCCTCGCGCTGTCCTCACATCCCCGGACCCCCAGACTCAGAGGAGCACAGGGATGTCAGTATTGTTTATGAAGCAGGGTATAGAAAGTAGCTACATTATTGAAATGAAAATACTATTTATTTACTTTTACAAACAGTGAGCAGCTGGGCAGCTGCAGCATGTGTAAATAAATGCGTGCAAGCGTCTTTGAGTTGTAGAAAAGCGCTAGGCCTATAGGCTATAAATATAATGTATCATTATTATTATTAGGCCTATGTGTTGGACATGTGTGCTTGGACTCTGTCTCACAGGCAGGTTGCAGTGTAACATCAGAGGAGACTGGGCCAATTGTACATTCTCAAACTGCACCGCTTAGAACTAACTAAACAATGCAGAGATTATTTTTATATAATTGTATTCAATAACCGTAACGAAATTCAACAGTATGAAGTGATTTGTAAATAGGAATACAGATTTGACTTAATGTTTTCATAAATATATTTTTCTCCCAGTTTGTCATAGGACTTATTTTGACCCTCTCAAAGAACCGGAATCGAAAAGCAGAACCGGAATCGTTAAAATCCAAACGATACCCAACCCATTGTGTGATACAGTAAAATCTTACCGCTCACTTACGTTAGCGGTGTCATAAAAACCGTGGGAAAATGTAAAATACGATGGCGAAGAAGAAGATTCCAGTGGCCCCAATTTTTGTCCATTCTGGACAAGTGAAAAATGTATTCGGACAAGTAAATTGCCAAACTCACTTGTCCATGGACAAGTACTCTCTAAAAACTTTTTCTCACACTGTAAGGTGATTAAACAATCGACCTATTTGGTCGTTTCTTGTAGGAGGACAGGCTGGGTTTTTATATAAATGGATCAGGACAAAAAGAGAGAATCTTTTTTCATGAAACTTTCAGAATCTCTTTCCACATCCACATGTTGATGTAGAAGAGACATGAAAAAGTGGATTTTGCACAATAGGTGACCTTTAAAGCTGATATGAGCTTCAGAATAGCTTTCTATTTAGTTTTTGGAAAAATCAAAAATAAAGGCATTTTTGAACCCACCACTCTTTTGAAGAAGCTGACCACTACATATGGGTCGATGAGTGCTGTGTTGTCTCCTATGAAGGCCTTGGTGACGTTGGCCATGATGCTGGAGTTGTTCCTTGGAAGGCCTTCAGCTCGATAAACCTTCACAGAGAATCTAGCCCACGGTCGCTCAGAGGGGAAGCCTTCTGGTATCAGCAGGTTCCTGAGGTAAAGACAGAGATGGCAAAAGTACACACATCCTTTACTCGAGTAGAAGTACAGATACTCGTGTTTAAAAATACTCTGGTGAAAGTAAAAGTACTGCCTTAACTTATTTTCTCAAGTAAAAGTAAAGAGGCTTTGAAATGTACTTCAGTTAAAAGTACCCATAACTAGCAGCTGCTTTAAAGAGTACCTGACCTCCCTTTATATTAATAGAACAATAATGTAATTGTTAGCTAATAAATGTTTCCATGCTGAACAACGGCAACATGACAACGTTTTCATTGGTCCCTCTTCTTTAGAGAAGACCAGGAAATGATGGATACACAGATCGTGTTCAAATCAATAGGCACGCAATGACTAAAGAATAATGATCACGCCACCAAACACACATTCAGACTAAAGTAACCAGCCTGTTTTGAAAATGTAAGAAGTAGAAAGTACAGGTATTTGGGTTGAAAATGTAAGAAGTAAAAGTAAAAAGTAATCAGAAAAATAAGTAGTGGAGTAAAATACTGATACCAGAAACATGTACAGTGACGAAGTTTTTGTACTACACTAATTCCCACCTCTGGGTAAAGAGTTATGATTATTCAAATGTTTTCTAAAAGATAGAACAGTTCCAATATTTAAACAAGGCAAGCATTGCTGTGGTGGCTAATACAAATAAGTGTGATATACTTGTCTATCTGCTCGTCAGCATCACTTGCTTTCGGTCCCGGCTGCATGTTGTCTCCCTTCGCTGAGACACTGATGTCACACTTGACATATCCTTTGACGCCAGTGCTAATGTCAACAGGATTGGTCAGCATTGCCCATTTATTGATGAACTGGTGACCTGAGGGAGCAGGAAAGAGACAGTTGACCTCTGTGTGGAAAAGTCACAAATAACTCCAAACACACTATGAAGCTCCTCTTCTCTACGCTAAGAAACATGTGGTGATCTACCTGGCTGTTTGTAGACTGTCCACGCATCCAGCTTAAAGGACCCAATGCAGAAACTCCTCAGCATTTTAGAGTGCATCACCTGGAAAGAGTGACACACAAAGAGAACAGACAGAGCTTAAAACTGATGTCACTTTAAAAAGGAGAAGAACAAGATGAACCTTTAAAACATGGCATCTCAGACCAGAAGCAACTAGAAATGAGATGACACATTAACAATTATTACATTACATTACATGTCACTTGTTAGACGCTTTTATCCCAAGCGATTTACATACTCGATACGGTGGGCAATCCCCACAGGAGCAATTTGGGGTGAAGTGTCTTGGGGACACAACAACATGCTGGGTGTTTCTCAATGTCGAGTACGCTTGCTTGGTGGCACATGTCTTCCGAGTCACTTGCTTCAGAAGCTAGGCAAGAATACTTCCTGGCATTCGGAAAACAAAGAGTGGAACAGGCTTGCAGGTGTGCTTCATATGAGAGGTCCCACCTTACATTTTCCGCCACAGATTTGGGGAAATTGGTCTGTGCGCAAAGCATTGTGGGGATTTTAAGACCGGAGTCTACACATGTGCAGCCTCGAAATGTCTCCAAACGAAGTACGCCGGGCTCGGTAGAATTCCAAGTATGCTGGACATTGGAACAGGGCACTCGATGACGTAGTATGCTTGAAATAGTGGCTCTGGAGCAGCTTTACTCGAGATTGAGACTGAGACACTCGCTGACTGCAGTGGGGTTTGAACCTGTGACCCCCTGATCCGAACACCAACGCACAACCCACTGCACCACACGCCTCCCTATTATGTAAATCATTTTAATTTTAAATATTATAACTAGGGCTGGGACTTTAACGCGTTAATTAAGATTAATTAATTACACAAAAATTAACGCGTTAAAAAAATTAACGCATTTTAATCGCACTTATTTTTGCACCGCGGAACGTTTCTCACTGGATGAGTTTCAGGCGTACCGATTATACTGGAGCACCAACTAACGTTCATGACTTCAGACAACAACAAACCACAGTGAACAACAGTGGGAAATGTTGTTTTAAAAAACGGACGGATGGAAGCGTCGATAAGAGCACGGTTGTGTGCAAATTATGCAAAAAGGAATTTGCATATCACCGCAGCACATCAAGCCTCAAGTATCACCTCAATGCAAAACATATAGCAGCTAGCGTGGAAGCTAGCGTGGACGTTAGCCTCTTTTATCGCGTTCACACCAAAAAGAGCCGGTACTAAAATTAATTCATGAGAACCTTTTTACCCCCACGAAAGTCCCTACTAGAGAGCAGGGACTTTCGTACGGCTCTCTTGTGAGAAAAGACCTATATTTCTGATTGGCTGGGCGGATTGCAAACCACGCCCCGTAAAACTCCCAAAAAGTTTTGTGAAGCCGCCATTTTATTATCCTCGCATTAGCATTATTAGCATTAGCCCAGCGCAGAAACGCAGAGAGACTAACTTATGGCAACACAAAATAAAACATGGGAGCGGTGGAGATGAGGAGGTGTCGGCGTTCTGGTGATTTACTCGGAAGGCTTCAGTAGAAGCTGCTGGGAGTCCCAGCAGCTTCTACTGAAGCCAGTCCCCAACTCCGGGGACTTCCGGCCGGGGACTTTGGGCGGCAGTATACGCCGTGAAGTGGTTTGCGGCCTGCCAGTAAACCCAAAGCAGAAGAAGAATAAGTGACGTCAGCGGCTTCATTTGCCTAATCTTCCCCCAGGTTCAAAGAGTTCTCATGAACCTTTGTGGGAAAAGTACTGCGGTGTGAATGCGCCTAATGGTATACTAAAATCCATGTGAAAAAAATTGCTTCTCACTGTTCTTAGGTCAAATATTTATATGTGATTAAAAATGCGATTAATTTCGATTAATTAATTACAAAGCCTCTAATTAATTAGATTAATTTTTTTAATCGAGTCCCGGCCCTAATTATAACTGACAAAGAAGACCTCAATATCTGACATTTGTACAAGAATCCATGCTTTCTGATTTGACCATTTATAGTGTTAGACATAACATCTAAATCTTCTCTTTGAAATGCTAAATTGCTGGTTTTTTTTACTCACTGTCAGCTTGATGACTTTGTCAAAGAAGATCTCTTTGTGGGCAAAGAAGTCAAACACGAAATACTGGTGGAAAGAAGAGAGATACAGATGGTTTAAATAAGGGTCTCTTAAAAATCACCAAAGAATCACCAATCACTTTTACCTCATTGTAAAAGGGAGCATTGGTTCCCTCTTTGACTGAAGTCTGTTTCTTCTCATCGCCGATTTCAATCACCACACTGGGGTCGATGTTCTCTCCGACCAGCTGCCGGGCCTCGGTGATGTTAATGGCAATCTACAGGCAAGACAAAATGTTACATACCACAGCACAGGTGAGAGGAATTTTGTCAGGACTTATTCCCTATTGGGCCCAAGAAGCACTCAATATATTACATGTGTCTCATACTGTCTTTGTATTCTTATTGTGATTTTGTGCACTTTTTTCTTTATATATTACATATTTGTATATCTTTCATCAACTTGTGCATCATACATGACTCTATTTTCATTTTTTTACGATATGCATCAAAACCATAATTAGTTTTAAGTGAAATTACACTGAACAAAAATATAAACGCAATACTTTTGTTTTTGCTCCCATTTTTCATGAGATGAACTCAAAGATCTAAAACATGTTCTATATACACAAAATAACCATTTCTCTCAAATATTGTTCACAAATCTGAAAAAATCTGTGATAGTGAGCACTTCTCCTTTGCCGAGATAATCCATCCCACCTCACAGGTGTGGAATATCAAGATGCTGATTAGACAGCATGATTATTGCACAGGTGTGCCTTAGGCTGGCCACAATAAAAGGCCACTCTGAAACGTGCATTTTTGCTTTATTGGGGGGGTCTGGGGGGGTCTGGGGGGGTCAGAAAACCAGTCAGTATCTGGGGGTAGGGTTAGGGTTAGGGTAATGTTGTGAATCGAGTGGCCCATGGTGATGGTGGGGTTATGGTATGGGCAGGCGTAGGTTATGGACGACGAACACAGGCCACTCGATTAACAACATTACCCTACCCCTACCCCTCACACCAGATACTGAGAAATGGTTATTTTGTGTATATAGAAAATATTTTAGATCTTTGAGTTCATCTCATGAAAAATGGGAGCAAAACCAAAAGTTTTGCGTTTATATTTTTGTTCAGTACTTCTGTTTTCTACAATGCATGGTTCATTAAAGAACGTCTGTCTTTTTCATCAGAAAGCACATTCCCCAGTGAATTTGCGGAAATCTATTTAAGTTATATTTTAATTTGGTTATTTTAGTTTTATCTACAATTTATGTATTTTCTTGCTATGATTTTCAACGCATATCCTGAAAGTCGCACAGAATATGATTACAAAAAGAAACAAATGAGATAATTATTATTATTTCTATATTTTCTTTAATGACTGGTAATGTTACTACTCCACAATCTAAATTAAATAAACGGTGTGTTCTGTAAGCTTTTACCTGGAAGCTCTGCGGTTTCCCTTCACTCTTCTGGATGAGCGTTTTCAGTTTGGCCCTGTGGAAGTATCACACGTCAGTTTCTCTAACTGGTTATTAAAAGAGGTATACAGAAATATTTACCTTTAACAATTACTCATAATCAGTAGAGTGTCATTCAGACTGATCAACATACAAAAAAAAACTGCACATGCAGGTATTTAAAGATTCTGATGTGCTGTCTGAGCATTACCAAGGCATCTTGCTTTTACTGTAAGTCAATTGCATCAAGAGGCGATACAGCTTAGTGCTTTGGGAGAGATTTCAAATACACGTAAAACCCTTTCTCCCTCACATTGTGTTTAAATGTAATGTAATGTGAATATTAAATACCTCTTATTGTTTGGTATTATTCTGGTTCTGACTGCGGAACCTTCAGGTTGGTCTTCAGAGTTTTCTCCCTCAAGCAGGGAAGAATATTCAGATGGCACCGCCAACTCTCCTTCTACACACACACACACACACACACACACACACACACACACACACACACACACACACACACACACACACACACACACACACACACACACACACACACACACACACACACACACACACACACACACACACACACACACACACACACACACACACACACACACTTCTATTACACCGGAACTTTACATGTGACTGTTTGACAAGGGTTAGTCTTCCCCAGAGTGATATGACAGGAAAATGACTCTATTATACCCTGTAAAAACAACCGAGACATTATGTGAGATTGTGTGTGTGTGTGTTTGTTTTTCAGGCCTTACCCAACGCTCCCACGTTTACCATGACCAGGTCTGTGTTGTTTTCTTTCTTCTTCTTTTTCCCTTTTATGCCAAACATCTTCTGGGCCTTTCTGCTTGCAGAGAGACAAGAATTTCAGTCAGGCAAATCATATTTTCAACCTTCTCTGTTTCAAATGATCTACACACACACACAAACGCACACACGCACACGCACACACGCACATACAATGTATACATTACTTCAGGGGACATTACATTGACTTACATGCATTTCCTGGAGACTTATCCTAACCTTAACCATAACCAACACATGCCTAACCCTAACCCTTAACCTAACCAAGTCTTCACCCTAAAATTAATGATTCTCCTTATGGGGACCTCCATTTTGTCCCCATAAGGGAAGCCAGTCCCCACACGTGACTATGTAAACAGATTTAGGTCTCCACAAGGATGGTAATGCTAGGCCACACACACACACACACACACACACACACACACACACACACACACACACACACACACACACACACACACACACACACACACAAACACACACACACACACACACACACACACACACACACACACACACACACACACACACACACACACACACACACACACACACACACACACACACACACACACACACACACACACACACACACACACACACACACACGACATTTGAACAGCTAACATTTAGCAAATGTACAATCAATGTGAGATAAAGATCTTAATCTTGAATGAATAAATAAAGCTGTTTCGAACCTAGAACATACTTTTACCGCAAATATTTAGTATGATGTCTATACATTGACAGAGGGAAAACTCAAATCATTAGCTAACTCCCTTCGTACCATGAGAGTAATGCATCTTTGTTAACATAGCAGGAGCTACAAAAAACAAAATGCGTGATGCTTGCTAAAAATGTAATCCATTTTTTCTTGAAATGAAATTACACTTGTCATGTGCATCATATAAAAATATCTCAAAAAAACATAAATTAAATACAACCAGGAAAAACAAACCATAGAAGAAACTACTAGACTTTAATCTCAATGCTAAAACAAATCCGTTAAACTGCTCACGGAGATGTAGAACTTTCTGGATAATCCATTCTGTCATAGTCAGAATAAGTTTTCTTTGTTCTCCTTGTATCTACTATGAGGCACCCGGTCCTTCAGTTTACATCTAACTTCCTCCTCATCTCTCTCTGCTCAGACATGGTCATGGTCCTGGACGAGGCTGAATAATACAGCATGTGATCCTGGCTAATTTACAGCACAGAATTATCCTGTCAGCTCTCTTGTTAACATACTTTGCTCAGTCTTTACCACCCGTTCTTCACACGAAAGCCTCTATTATTTTATATGACCGCACTGCAAATAAAGATTGATGTTACTCCCTTCAACTTGCCCTCACGGAAAAGCCTGCTCTCTTTCCACACCTGCTTTCTCATTAACTTGATCCAGTCCGTCTTAAGTATCACTTAAACCTGAATGTCCAGTTCAGCTCTTTTTGACTTCTTCTTCCCATGTTTACCTCTCTGTGGTTCCAGTGGCTGATTATCTTTAAAGAGTTGTGTTTGTTTGTGGTCGGCACAATTTAAAAGCTGTTCACATGCCTTAGAAAGTATCGCACACTACTGTTTACTAATGCTGCCTGCCAGGATGTTCTCATGAGAAGTTGTTCTCATGAGAAGTGTTCCCTTTGTGTTATATAGGTTTTTGTGCATGTAAATGGTCTGCAAAGGCTAAAATCCTAAGGTTCACAGAGCCAGCCAACCAATCACAGCAGACTGGGCTCTGGTTTCAGACAGAGGGTGATGAGAGGCAGCACAGGCAGTATGAGAAAAATAAAGAGCTTCCTGAACATTAAAGCATGGAGACATGTCACAGTAGAGGAACAAATTACAAATATGAACCTGAAGATGAACATAATAATGCCCCTTTAACTAAAAGCATGAAGTATTGCAGGAAGAATAAAGTTATCTTATCGACCTAAGTCATATCGTAGCATAGAACAGCAAACTTCATTGAAATGTTTTAAAGCAAATAAAAAAACCTGTCTTTTTAATACGGATTTTAATTTGGGTTACTTTTAATTCTCACTAGTATCATTGTCTGTTTTGCTTTTATTTTAAATTTTCTTTTTAAAATTGTTTTATTTTAACATATCACTGTACATGTTTTATCTTGTTCTGTATTCATTTGAATATTATTCTAATATTGTTGTTGTGTTTTTTGTAAAGCACTTTGGGCTGCTTTGTGCTTTGTTTAGGTGCTATACAAATAAAGTGTATTATTATTATTATAAATAATAAATAATACATAATAAATAATCTCTAACGACCAACAACTTTTTTGATCGAGGTCCCTGAAGCAAAACCTTATCAAATGGGGGTTCCTTAATGAGTGTCAAATACTAAGGACCTTGACACCAAAGAGCTTAATTACCATTACTGTAGACGACCACTAGTTGAGACTGTAGCTGGACTGTATCCATAATATATAATGGCAAATACATGCTTCCTGTCAGAGAACAAGTTTTACAAATATGCTTTGAATAGAAAAAAAACATTCACAAAAAAAAGGCAAAATCTCCATTTCCCAATATTCTGTTGAGTATCGTTGTATAAGAACAATGCTCATATCCGACTGCACTAAATACAATAACATAACAACAAATGGTTGTCATTAATTACTAATTTGAGCATTTTTAACAGCACATTAGCAGCTATTTTCGTTTCATCTAAACATGATGAGTTCAGTTATCTGTCAAACATACGCACGGTCGACTCCTTCAAACTACTTAATGTATATTATATGATCCTTGACACTGTGGGGGGGATGAGAGGGTTTTGTTGACCCACCCATACAGCTGACATTCTTCTTAACAGTCACTTCATTATTTTAGTCTCAAACTGACAACAGCCATTATTCACACGATGAGCAGGTGTTGCTCACCAGAAAAATGTCAACAGAATCCCTCTAAAAGATCCCCTCCATACGTGATTAAAGACAAATACAAATATTCAAAATGACATCAACTAGCTGACCCTCGTTGCAAAATCCTTACTTTACTATGGGGCTGTGTAATTGTGCTTTTTCACTTATGATAAAACATGTAAATAAAGTTAACTCAGTTTGCCTTTCTGCTGCTTTAATTACATGCTTAAATACTACTTCATATTTGTTGAATGCAAAAAATTCAAATTTATTATTTTCAACGAAATGAACCATTGAACTGAACACACAAGGCACCAAAAAGGTATGGTAGTTTCATTTTGAGTCCAGCTTTCTACAGATACTCTTTCAACCCAGGTAGCCTTGAGGGCATATTGCCATGTGTTTAAAGCACAAGTTGACATTGCAATTAAAAATAATATGATTGTGTTAATTTGCATATTGGACCACAGTTAGCTGTCATTTTGGTGATGGCAGCCTTTAAAATAAAGAAAGGTATAACGATTGTCAGCAGGTGTAACATTTGCCCTCAGCAGTAAAGACTATGAAAGGCACAGCTCTAAGTTTAGGGTCAGAGTAGCAGTGCTTTAGGGTCGGAGTAGCAGTGCTGCTAGAGGTCCCAGTCGAGTACAGCCCAGTTTGAGTCGTACGTCTGTGTTTAAACCATCAGATGTCAAAACACTGCACAGCTGTTCAGTGATGATTTTACAACTCTGAAAAGCTACCATAGAGATATTCATTTGACTCTCAGATAATTGTCAGGTAAACAGTTGAATTAGCATTCATTAGATCACAAAGTAATCTACCTTGTGCACTTGTGTTTGTCCGATGTGCAATATTGGATGATGATGCATTTGGAAGCCACAAACTAATTGTTTTGCCAAATAATCCTGCATTTTTTCCAGAGCCTCAGCTTTAACAGTGGTTTCATTGAATGTCTTTGAATGAGGAGAAGACTTTGCTATTGTTTGTAACCCAACCTCAGAGTTCTGTGTGGTGCTGATATATAAGACATGTTACGTTAACACCAACAACACCCTATGAGGGTACAATATTTGAACTTTTTAAAGTATTTTTTCTCTAGTTTCTTGTGGATTTTGGAAACTAAACCGCACAGGCTTTTTCAGTTGCAGTTAGCAAAGTATCAGTAAAAGACTACATTTCAGTGATGCAGTAATCAAAGGGCTGGAGCTGGTCTCGTACCTGAGTGTGGGATCCATTCCTGCAGTCAGTAGTCAGCTTCAGTCATCAGTAGCAGCAGCTGGAGACGCTCCGATACATCCTGTGCACATGTGCTGGCTCAGAGTCAGAGTCAGATCAGAAGTACAGTTACAGCGCGGCAGCCCGGCAGCCATTGGTGCTGAGCTGTTTGTTCAGAGTTGTAAAGCATGTGGCTAAATCACGACTAGCTACTTATTCATTTTTACTTGATTACCTGCTTCCTAGTAAGTAAAAAGATTCTCCAATTGTAGTTCACTTAAATATGTATTATTATTAATACTATTATTATTGTTGTTTATTAGATGACTATTTTATTATTTAAAATAATATAATAGTTTCTGATTATTTTGTATAGCTTTTTATATCATACTTTATTAGACTTATATTTTTATATTATTAGATATTAGTTGCCATTTTTGTAGAAATAGCATTTATTTCAAATGTATTTAACTTATGATTATTTGATGACCATTTGTTGTATTGTTTGTGATTATTTTATAGCTTATTTTACATTATACTATTGAAAAAGTAGTGCTGGTTGCAGCAGTGTTATGGTAATAGTAGTACATTATAGCAGAAGTATTAGTAGTAGTGATCTAAATACCCGCAGCAGCAGTAATAGTGCTTGTCACATTATCAGTAGCTATCATTTCTTATCATTGCCAGTCAGATTATCCAGTGATTTAGTGACAATGTTTGGATAACATGCTGCTTTCTTCTCAAGTTGATATTCAAAATGAAATTAAAATGAATCCTTCGGCACAAATGGAGAAATGTAAAAACAAGAGCAGTAGCAGAGTTATTTACCTAATGTGCGTGTGTTCATGCAGTCCGGTGATCATGTGACCAGGATGTATGAAAGTTGAACAGTTATCAAATCCACCCCTGGTAAACAGAGCAGTCACACCTCATCAGTCAGAGAGGATCAGCAGACTGCAGCTGCTGTCCCATCACCTCAATTTCTGAAACTAAATGATAAGAAATATCATTTGCTGATCACATTTTTACTCGTCCACAATAAAGTCAAACGTGTGCAGTTCTAATGAAGTTCACCTCACCCAAGATACATTCAAATGGAAACAGGATGGTATCATTTTGAGTGTTGTTTTTCATTCCCCACCACAATGTATGTTTTTTGGACTGAAACCACCATGTGTGTTTCGAGGACATTACCTGTGGTCTTTGGTGTTTAATTTAAAGTCTTATAAATAAAAGATTTATAGAAGATCACACCATTTAAAGAACAAATACAACAGTAATATCGATGTAATTGGGAGCCTTTTATACAGATATTTACCTATGACTTATTTAATCCCTTTTAATTACCGATTGTTTGTCGCGTCTCTTTGAAAGTACAGTTCACTCCTGCTACACATATCTTGAGATAACATTTTCACGTGCTGTTACCTTCATTTATTTGCTCCATAATTACAATAATTAAACCACAACATTAGTATTAATTATTACCAATATATTACCAGGCTGTTGTATTAAGAAACATGTTTTTTTCAGAGTACAAAACTGATATACAGTGGGGCAAAAAAGTATTTAGTCAGTCACCGATTGTGCAAGTTCTCCCACTGAAAAAGATGAGAGAGGCCTGTAATTCTCATCCTAGGTACACTTCAACTATGAGAGACAGAATGGGGGGAAAGAATCCAGGAAATCACATTGTAGGATTTTTAATGAATTAATTGGTAAATTCCTCTGTAAAATAAGTATTTGGTCACCTACAAACAAACAAGATTTCTGGCTCTCACAGACCTGTAACTTCTTCTTTAAGCGCCTCCTCTGTCCTCCACTTGTTAACTGTATTAATGGCACCTGTTTGAACTTGTTATCAGTATAAAAGACACCTGTCCACAACCTCAAACAGTCACACTCCAAACTCCACTATGGCCAAGAGCAAAGAGCTGTCAAAGGACACCAGAAACAAAATTGTAGACCTGCACCAGGCTGGGAAGACTGAATCTGCAATAGGTAAGCAGCTTGGTGTGAAGAAATCAACTGTGGGAGCAATTATTAGAAAATGGAAGACATACAAGACCACTGATAATCTCTCTCGATCTGGGGCTCCACGCAAGATCTCACCCCGTGGGGTCAAAATGATCACAAGAACGGTGAGCAAAAATCCCAGAACCACACGGGGGGACCGTCAATGACCTGCAGAGAGCTGGGACCAAAGTGACAAAGGCTACCATCAGTAACACACTACGCCGCCAGGGACTCAAATCCTGCAGTGCCAGACGTGTCCCCCTGCTTAAGCCAGTACATGTCCAGGCCCGTCTGAAGTTTGCTAGAGAGCATTTAGATGATCCAGAAGAGGATTGGGAGAATGTCATATGGTCAGATGAAACCAAAATAGAACTTGTTGGTAAAAACTCAACTAGACGTGTTTGGAGGAGAAAGAATGCTGAGTTGCATCCAAAGAACACCTACTGTGAAACATGGGGGTGGAAACATCATGCTTTGGGGCTGTTTTTCTGCAAAGGGAACAGGACGACTGATCCGTGTAGAGGAAAGAATGAATGGGGCCATGTATCGTGAGATTTTGAGTGACAACCTCCATCAGCAAGGGCATTGAAGATGAAACGTGGCTGGGTCTTTCAGCATGACAATGATCCCAAACACACCGCCCGGGCAACGAAGGAGTGGCTTCGTAAGAAGCATTTCAAGGTCCTGGAGTGGCCTAGCCAGTCTCCAGATCTCAACCCCATAGAAAATCTTTGGAGGGAGTTGAAAGTCTGTGTTGCCCAGCAACAGCCCCAAAACATCATTGCTCTAGAGGAGATCTGCATGGAGGAATGGGCCAAAATACCAGCAACAGTGTGTGAACACCTTGTGAAGACTTACAGAAAACGTTTGACCTCTGTCATTGCCAACAAAGGGTATATAACAAAGTATTGAGATGAACTTTTGTTATTGACCAAATACTTATTTTCCACCATAATTTGCAAATAAATTCTTTAGAAATCAGACAATGTGATTTTCTGGATTTATTTGTTTTCTCATTTTGTCTCTCATAGTTGAGGTATACCTAGGATGAAAATTACAGGCCTCATCTTTTTAAGTGGGAGAACTTGCACAATTTGTGGCTGACTAAATACTTTTTTGCCCCACTGTAAATGACCTTGTAATTATTGATCTGTAAACCTTGTATTTATCTTGGTCCTAAATGACCACTGCATCATATCGATGTTCTTCACTATACTAAACCTAAATAACCGTGTTGCAAGGAAAACGATGTTTCTGCAGATAAGTAGTCATCAGTACACTTTAAAGCAAAACATTTTATGTATTTGTTCACAGTGACTGGAGCACAAGTGCATTTATAAAAAGGTGATCACAATTCTAAAATACAATATAAGAATTTCTAATTTGTAATCATTCTAAGTCCAAAAGGTGAACTACATACCATTAAATATAACTTGAACAACTACATTTGCATACAACCTAACTTGCAAAGTAACTTAAAATGTGATGCTTCAGTCCAGGTCAGGTAGAAAGTCTTTGGATGTCAGGTCAACGCAGTTTTCCAGCCACACCTTTGAAATAGTTCAACTCTGCGGTATCTTCCTTGCAAAATGTTCCCTTTCTCTTTCCATATTTGTCTTCTGGACCGGGATTGAAACCAATGACCTCTCAGCGGTAACTCAACTCTGCTAATCCCCGGTTTACTTGCCCCTTTATAGTCTCTTTCAATCCATCAACGTCCATCTTGTTTTCTTCATTGTTGAAAGTATGATCCCTCACACATATCTGGAAAAGACCAAATGAGAGAGTTAATGAAATCAGTCTGAGACCAAGTTTAACTTCTGTGACTAAAACGTCACCTTAACCAATGTTTAGGCAAGTTGGACATTTGGAGTTTTGCCAGCAGTTGAACTAAGAAACAAACTCCTAACATACAGTATGTATACACATTCACAACACTAAGTCTATCTGTTACTACTTATCATCTTTTCAATATGTACATTGTTTGTAGACAGAGGACAGGCATTAAAGCACACAGTCTGATGCTGTACATGTTTCATCAGGGCTGAAACTCAACGAAATGTTCACATCATATCAGAGAAACCAGAAAAGCTGGATGATATTGTTTGTTTACAGCCTGTGTGGATTCAGGTGTTCACATAGTTGGACAGCAATGAAAACAACGATTGGTAGCCCCTATATTTTGTTAATCACAACATGTTCTTTAAATAAACTAATGGACCTTCGTCATGAGTGATGGCTACTTGTATTTTAGGTAAATCTGGTATGATGTAAATACAGCATATTGTTATGACATGCCCCGCAGATGTAAAGACAACCTTAACGTGGTAATTTACGTCACGGCAAGATATTTGAATGAGCCTGTATGTTACCTAGAAGGTGAAGCCAAATCTAAATCGCTTGTTGAATCCCATATTTTCTGACCTGCAGCCAACAAAAAAACAGACTAGGTTGCCATATATGTATAATACTGGACCCATCATCCTAGTAGACATTTTGCTCATAGTCAGACAGTTATTGTTTGCATTCATTCCAACATAAAGCACTTATACACATATACATTCAACATGATGACTATCAGACTCAAATTTATCTCACATGCTCACTACTAAAACATATCTATTTGACCATCACATCACTGATCTGAGTACAGACACATCTGTCCCCGGATGTGTTCACGTTCTTACAGCAGAGATGGGTGGGAATTGGACAGACAATCACAGCAGGTGGACACCTTGATGGTGAATGATTTCATATTCAATCAGGGCTTTATAGCCTCTTGAGGGTACAACATTACATTAACATATACTAAACAAACAGTTGTGATACATGTACCAATTCCCCCTCATGTGAACCTCTCGGGAAATCATCAGAAGAACCACAACAGGCAGCAGCAAGGCCTTCTAATTATGACAATGCAAGCTAAGACAGGCAGCCACCGGCAGCTTAGCTTGGGCTTCATACCTGGGGTTTGTTGGCTAACTGAAGCTGGTGACATGGTGGTTTCAGAGGAGGAACTGCAGCCTGAAGACGTTGTGTGTGTGTGGGGGGGGGGGGTCACATCCAACTTTGTAAAAAAGCAATTGTTAAAGCAATGTTGATTTTGGCTAGGCAGGGGGTTCTGAAGGGGTCTTTTTACTTATTTTACAGAGGCATCAGATCGGGATCATTTAGTTTGATGCTTCAAATTAGTTTTAGAGGAAACAAAAAGGCAGTTTTTCTCCTGTTGAGGTGGTTGGTTGATATGGAAATAGCAGAAAGAGACTTGCTAGTTGATCACAGCAAGGTTTAAGAACATATTTCAGAGATTGATCTCTCACTAGATCTCTCACTATCCTGGAGGGGGGTCTTCAGATGAATTCCTAAACGTGGTAATTTCTTTAATTAGTATTTACAAGTATTCTTGAAAGGTTCAGGAGATTTCAGGAAGGGAGGACGAAGGAAGAGTCGGACCTTTGACGTCAGAACATTTCACAGGAACCGAAGAAAGACACTCTTTGTCTTCAGGAGGATTTCAAGTTGAAGAAGACGAAAAGTTTTGTTATTAGGAACAAGAGCATTCACAAGAGGAGAAGGAACATAGATTGAGGGAGCAGGAAACTTTCAAGGATTTGAAGGTAGATGGAAGGACCGGGGCTTTGAGAGAAAGAGCAAGGGATTGGAGTTGGCGTTAGGAGTACAGCGCATCAATACCTGCAGGAGTGAGAACCAGGGCTTGTAGAAGGTCAGACAGAGAGACAATCCCTCTCACCACATCACCGCTGTCAACCAACACCAAACGATGCACCTAGAGGAGAGAGGACATGGTCGTCATGCTTTGATTATTGCACGTGCCACATACTGTCATGTAAAAGAATAATACCAGAAGGAAAATTATAAAGAAAGACAAACAAAATCTGTGAAGGTAACTGTTCAAAACAGGAATTGAAATGCTCATTTCATATAAACATTCAGAGATGGGAGGTCACAGTGGAATACAAATATT
Organism: Gymnodraco acuticeps; assembly: GCF_902827175.1. NCBI lineage: Eukaryota > Metazoa > Chordata > Actinopteri > Perciformes > Bathydraconidae > Gymnodraco > Gymnodraco acuticeps. Next base: position 2,070,908 of record NW_022990016.1, read on the forward strand.
GTTTTCTCTAATTCATTGTCAAAAACCACTTGCGTTTGAGTGTATCTTGACTGTGTCCTTATTGAAAACAACGGAAAACATGACCCATTAATGTGTAAGAATCGTAACAGAAAGCTAACTGCTAATAGATTAGAGTTCAGTCCAATGTATATGAACAAGAAAAACCTTAATTGCATAAACCAGTTAGGGAACATTATTCATCCTACATACAGTATAATAAGGTTATGTCAGTCAGACAGTGAATGAATGTGTGTGTTACCTCAGCCTTAGCAATGCGGTCGATGATGGTCTCCAGTGTTTCGTAAGGGTAACACTTCAGCACTCCCTCCACACAGCAGGCTCTGGAGGAAATGGCCTCCCTCACCGTCATGTCCAGGTTGTTGTAGTTTTTCTGGGCTGCGAGGTTCTGAACCAAGGAGAAAAACAGAAAACAATATTGGTCCACTAACAGCAGATTAAGTTGAAATGTAGTCGATTTTAGGCAATATAGTCCTCATTGCATGCATTGAAAGCTGAGCATGCAGCTGCAAAATCTGGACATGGAAAATGGCATTCCAAAATATGGATGAAAATGATGCATTTGACTGTGCTTTTGCGGGTATTAAGCCATATCTGAATGATATCTAAACCAGACAAAAACAATAATTGGAATGAGCATGACAAGGGATTGAAGGAACCACAATTATTATGAGATGTGTGAAACTAACTTACAATGACGTCAAACCTGGAGTACAGTGCCACGACTTTACCTACGGAGGAGAACATTGCAGACCATAGATGGTAGATGAAAACATAGATGTCAACTGAAACCCTCTTTTTATTAAACTGACAAACAAAATGACCCTTTTTTAACATCCTACAGTAAAATGTTATGTTGGCCTATACCTTGCTCATTGACTACTGGCAGGGCAGAAACTCTTCTCTCCACAAAGATAGTCAGAGCGTCATAGACTGAGGCCGATTCCTGGACTGTTGCAATCTCTCTGAAGGTACCGATCGCCACCTCATTGATCCGCTTCTGAAGAAACCTGGGCTTAGGAATCATAGATCCCTGGAGGGGATGGGAGGAGAGAGACAAATACAATATCTTAATGTCAAACCAAATTGGGAACAATTCCATAGAAGTCAAACAGAAATGCACTGCTAACATTTCTCACTGTTTTTGGTTCTCTTAAATTCTGTCAGTAATGCAATCTATATAAATGTATCAATTTCTCACCCCACATTTTTATTGATTTACTAATTTGCCCTTTCTCTCTTCTCTAAATACAAAACCCGATTTCCAGCACATCCTCAAATTACTCCATGGGGGAAGTACCCTATTTGGATGAATGTATAACAACTTTAGGACAAGCCCCAGAAAGATACTCTCAGAGAAATCTTACAAAGATGTGGAGGAACTTGAGGATGCGTTTGTGAGTCAGGATGTGGAGGACATTTCCTGACGCCGGGTCGATGATCGGCAGCCGGTGTATCTTATTCTTCAACAAGGAGTAGATGGCATCAAACAGACTGGGGAGAAATAGAATCCCATGATTACGATTATTATAATTACACATGAGGACTTTAGCATAGAACAACATAAGGCACAGCTCGGACTCGGGTGATGACTGGCTCCGAATGTAGAAAGGTTGACTTTAAGCCCAAAAATGTACAGCTTTTTGAAAATACCACCAACCATTATTAGCACTAACACAATAGTTAAACTTACAAGAGAGTGTGTAAAGAGCCATGAAAATATCCCACTTTTAAATACCTAAGACAATGTTTTAAACGGCTATAGTATCTTATGTGGCATATTACAATTTATAGGAAGACATTTTACCATGAACCTGAATTTAATGAATTATTTGAGAGGCTGGTTTTCACCTGCAGTCAGGTGTGATGCTGATCAGTCTGTTGATATGGTACTGTAGATAGATCTCTGCCAAGATAGAGAATCACAATGTATTAACACAAGGGCGGTGGTGGCGAAGTCCATAGGGACTTGGCTTGGCAACTGGAAGGTTACCAGTTCAAGTCCCGGAAATACCAAGTGCTACCGAGGTGTCCCTGAGCAAGGCACCGTTCCCTACACTGCTGGTAGCCTACTGCTCCTAACACTAGGATGGGTCAAATGCAGAGAAACCATTTTGTTACACAGCACCTGTACTGTACATGTACTACGCAATGACAATAAGTTCAAACTACCAAAACAAAATGTAGATAGTTAAAAAAAAAGAGAGAAAGAAATCAACTATATAATGTTGTACAGACCTCTCCATGTCTCTATCTTGTGCTCTTCCAGCTCATATATCTGAACCTGCAGAACAAAGAAACATCATCAGCCTCGAAAGTATATGTGTGATTTTTAAATCCGGATTTTCTACTTAAAACGGATCATTTAAAAAAGTGACACCACTGTGCATGGTGCATGGCATTTCAACACGACACCGACTGGCATGCAACACACTCTTAGGACCTAAGGTGTTTATTTGCCACAAATAATCCAAAGGTCACACGGCTCACCAGAGGAGACTTGTAATAGCGATGGAGAATGTTGATGAAGTCAGTGATGGTCAGCATACCTGCACGCAAACACAGGCACAATGGAAACATCTGACATGTATGGGAACATTTAAAGCAGCCGTATTAAGCTCATTCTCAGGTTCATATTTGGTGCTTCTACTGGGAAAAATGTCTTTATTTTCTCACACTGCCTGTGCTGCAGCACCTCTTTTCATCCTCTGTCTGAAACCAGAGCCCAGTCTGCTCTGATTGGTCAACCGCTTAGAGATTCCCCAAACTTCAGCCTATCACGTACAATGTGCTGGAGTGCTAGCCCATAGAAGCACAAGGAGTCCATTGAAGGCCAATGACGTGTGGGAGAGCAACTTCCTCTGGAGGGAACTTTGGGATTATAGGCTTTGCAGACATTTTTACAGTACATGCACAAAAACCTATCCAACACAGGAAAGGGAAAACCAGAAAAAACGAAATATGGCCTCTTGAAATATATACCACAAAGTCTCTTTCTCCCAAAAAGTGGTAGAGCCACATGTGTGTTATTGCTCACCCACAAAACACTTCAGCTTGTCGTCCCACAGTGGAGCGGCCCTCACTCCGTTAGCTACCAGAGCAAAGAAAGCCTTCTTCACCTGTCGAAACACACACAGATTTAATAATTACAACCCAAAATAGTCATGCATATAAAACATTTTTATTTATTTTTTAAATAAAAGATGTCCCATACCTGTAGTGTTGTGTCAAAAATGACCAGTTTGGAGCTGGTAGGGATGGCGTCATAGCAGCAGTGACTCTTCATGAAGTTCATGTAGATGAACGTGTCAGGGTCTGTGGCTGAATGGGGTACAAAAGTATGTGTTGCTTATGACTACCAATTACAAATAAACATGTGAAAACACTTCATATACACTGGAGCCAAGAGATATGATGTAAAGTCAAAATATCAACAACCTTTATTGCAATAATCATGATAAACGTTGGGCATTGGGAATGTGATTTTCATCCATCCATCCATCCATCCATCTTCTCCCGCTTATCCGTGGTCGGGTCGCGGGGGTAGCAGTTCCAGCAGAGAGCCCCAAACTTTCTTTTCCCTGGCGACATCAACCAGCTCTGACTGGGGGATCCCAAGGCGCTCCCAGGCCAGCGAAGAGATATAATCCCTCCACCTGGTCCTAGGTCTACCCCTTGGTCTCTTCCCAGCTGGACGTGCCTGGAACACCTCCCTAGGGAGGCGCCCAGGTGGCATCCTAACTAGGTGCCCGAACCACCTCAACTGGATCCTTTCGACGCGAAGGAGGAGCGGCTCAACTCCGAGTCCCTCCCTGATGACCGAACTTCTCACCTTATCCCTAAGGGAGACTCCAGCCACCCTGCGGAGAAAACCCATCTCGGCCGCTTGTATCCGCGATCTCGTTCTTTCGGTCATGACCCATCCTTCATGACCATAGGTGAGGGTAGGAACGAAAATGGCCCGGTAGACAGAGAGCTTTGCCTTCTGGCTCAGCTCCCTTTTCGTCACAACGGTGCGGTAAAGCGACTGCAGTACCGCTCCCGCTGCTCCGATTCTCCGGCCCATCTCACGCTCCATTGTTCCCTCACTCGAGAACAAGACCCCGAGATACTTGAACTCCTTCACTTGGGGTAAGGACTCATTCCCTACTTGAAGTGGACAGTCCATCGGTTTCCTGCTGAGAACCATGGCCTCAGATTTGGAGGTGCTGATCCTCATCCCAGCCGCTTCACACTCGGTTGCGAACCGATCCAGTGAGTGCTGAAGGTCGCAGACCGATGAAGCCATTAGAACCACATCATCTGCAAAAAGCAGTGGTGCAATCCTTAGTCCACCGAACTGCAGACCCCCTCCCCCACGACTACGCCTCGAAATCCGATCGATGTATATTACAAACAGGATTGGTGACAAAGCGCACCCCTGGCGGAGGCCAACCCTCACCGGAAATGTGTCCGATTTACTGCCGAGGACCCGGACACAGCTCTCGCTTTGGGAGTACAGAGATTGGATGGCCCTGAGTAGAGACCCCCTCACCCCATACTCCCGCAGCACCTCCCACAGTAACTCCCTGAGAACTCGGTCATACGCCTTCTCCAAGTCTACAAAACACATGTAGACTGGATAAGCGTACTCCCAGGCCCCCTCCAGGATCCTTGCGAGAGTAAAAAGCTGATCCGTCGTTCCACGACCAGGACGGAATCCGCATTGTTCCTCCTCAATCTGAGGTTCGACAATCGGCCTGACCCTCCTTTCGAGTACCTTAGAGTAAACTTTCCCGGGGAGGCTGAGTAGTGTGAGGCCTCTGTAATTGGCACACACCCTCTGATCCCCCTTTTTAAAAAGGGGAACCACCACCCCGGTCTGCCACTCCTTCGGTACTGTTTCCGACTTCCACGCAACGTTGATGAGACGTGTCAACCATGACAGTCCCTCAACACCCAGAGCCTTCAGCATTTCCGGGCGGATCTCATCCACCCCCGGGGCTTTGCCACTGTGGAGTTGTTTGACGACCTCAGTGACCTCCCCCCGGGAGATTGGTGTTGATCCCCCGTCATACTCCAGCTCTGCCTCTAACATAGAGGGCGGAGTTGTCGGGTTCAGGAGTTCCTCAAAGTGTTCCTTCCAACGCCCTAACACTCCATCAGTTGAGGTCAACAACGTCCCATCCTTACTGTACACAGCTTGGATGGTTCCCTGCTTCCCCCTCCTGAGGTGTCGGACAGTTTTCCAGAACAACTTTGGTGCCGCCCGAAAGTCCTTCTCCATGTCTTCTCCGAACTTCTCCCACACCCGCTGCTTTGCCTCGGCCACGGATGAGGCTGCTGCCCTTCGGGCCTGTCGGTACCTTGCAACTGCCTCGGGAGTCCCCCGGGATAACAAATCCCTGAAGGCCTCCTTCTTCAGTCGGACGGCTTCCCTGACCACCGGTGTCCACCAGAAGGTTCGAGGGTTACCGCCCCTTGAGGCACCTAGGACCTTGAGACCACAGCTCCCCGCCGCGGCTTCGGCAATAGAGGCTTTGAACACCGACCACTCTGGTTCAATGTCCCCAACCTCCACAGGAATGCCCGAAAAGCTCCGCCGGAGGTGTGAGTTGAAGGCCTCCTGAACTTGGGCCTCCTCCAGACGTTCCCAGTTCACCCGAACTACACGTTTGGGCTTACCAGGTCTATCCAGAGGCTTCCCCCGCCACTCGACCCAACTCACCACCAGATGGTGATCAGTTGACAACTCCGCCCCTCTCTTTACCCGAGTGTCCAAAACATACGGCCTCAGGTCCGATGATACAATAACGAAATCGATCATGGACCTTCTGCCTAGGGTGCTCTGGTACCACGTACACTTATGAGCATCCTTATGTTCGAACATGGTGTTTGTTATGGCCAATCCATGACTAGCACAGAAGTCCAGTAACAAACCACCACTCCGGTTCAGATCAGGGGGGCCGTTCCTCCCAATCAAGCCCCTCCAAGTGTCTCCATCATTGCCCACATGTGCGTTGAAGTCTCCCAGCAAGATTAAAGAGTCCCCTTCAGGAGCCCCATACAGGACTCTTTCCAGGGTCTCCAAGAAGGCCGTATACTCTGAACTGCTGTTGGGTGCATAAGCACACACAACAGTCAGAGTTTCCCCCCCCATAACCCGCAGGCGTAGGGGAGGCGACCCTCTCGTCCACTGGGGTAAACTCCAACAACGAAGCACCTAACCGGGGACTTGTGAGTATCCCCACACCCGCCCGGCGCCTCACACCTTGAGCAACTCCGGAGAAGAATAGAGTCCAACCCCTATCCAGAAGTAAGGTTCCAGAGCCGACGCTGTGCGTAGAGGTGAGCCCAACCAGATCCAACTGGTAACGCTCCACCTCCCGCACAAGCTCCGGCTCCTTCCCCCCCAGAGAGGTGACGTTCCACGTCCCCAAAGCCAGCTTCTGTTGCCCGGGTCTGGTCCGTCGAGACCCTCCGCTTTCACTGCCACCCTTCTGGCAGCGCACCCGACCCCATCGATGTTTCCCGTAGGTGGTGGGCCCGCGGGACGGAGAAGCGGAGGTGTTGCCCACGTTGCCTTTTCGGGCTAGGCCCGGCCGGGCTCCGTGGCAAGCCCGGCCACCAGACGCTCGCCGACGAGTCCTCCTTCTGGGCCTGGCTCCAGAAGGGGACCCCGGGCTTCCTCCGGGCCGGGTATCCTCACTTCTTGTGTCGTCTTTCATGAGGTCTTTTGAATGATTTTCATTATCAAATCATTCAGGTTTGTTTGCACATTGTTCACGCAAACAATTCTACAGAATAACAGGAGCACTTGAGGCTGTAGACGTTCTTGCTGCACAGGAACTATCGTCAATCACTGTTGGAGAAATACTGTTTTCTCCACTCTTTGGGTTGTTTTAATGCACTGATATTGTAAAGGCAACCGAACAACAAATATTTGCCAGTGAGGGATATGGTGTGAAGCTTTTCCAGACGCGTGGTGTTGACAGCAAATCAGGTCTTCTCTTTGAGTGCATTTAAGATGTTTATTTGGATTGCAGGATGATGACAGCAAAACAAGAGCCGGGTGTTTAACTGATAACTAAACAACTAACTGTGATAAAGAAATAAACCGAAATTAACTCAAAACAAACAGAAAACACGCACGGTTGAAAAACTGTGTGGCTTCCCTCTGGTGATTCCCAATCCCTAATGCTGTGCACCTGTGTCCTCCCCAAATAGTAGGCTGTACCCTGAAATTGGCTGAGTCCCCGCCTATGCCCAGGTCAATTCAGTAGTATCACAGCACCTTCATATACAAATATTAAAATACATCAAATTGGCTGCAACAGATATATCATGTGTGGCTCTGAACTGTGTATGACCTTGCAGCTGCCTCTTCTTGTGATAGGAGGAGGCAGGGCATTTCAGGTTGTTGATATTTATAAGAAGACAGACTTGATGTCTCCCAAATATCTCATTTCTATGAAGCGTGAAGGAAGTACGTGAATCTTTCCAGAAGACGTCACAGATGACCCATCGCAGATGACCCGACTTTCCGACACCCGCGGCTGATATTAGCGCCACCTCGATTTACGACTTTATTGTTATCTCAGTGTTTTGGACTATATAAGCCTGATGTTTTTTTGCTGCTCCGTTGAGCAACATACCCCATGTGTGTGAGTTAACCCATATCCTTTGTATGTGATTTAACTCTGCTCCTACTTGCAAGAATAAATTAGTTACCTGATCAATGATTCTCAACCTGGTGTCGAGTGATATTTTTTTTAACATATTGGTCCTTCGAGCCGGATCCAAGATCTCCTTTTTTCTCCGGGCAAACGAGCCTGACACTGTGCACAGGGAGTCGAGAGACTCTTAGAAAAAGACCCCTACCTTGTTTCCCTTACAAATAAACAATTTGGTAAATAGGTTTCGCTGGAGAGGAGAGGAGTGACGGATCCTTGAACTACCGACACAGGAGAGAAAGTCAATACAGGCATCGTTTTGGTTTCAACCCCTTGATGTGTTTGCACAACAATGGAAAAATAGGGGGATGGTAACATCCACAAACAAACCTATTACACTAAAGATTTGATCCTATCACTTTTGGATGCAGTATTTAATTGAATTGATTTATTTAAAAAAGGATTACCTAGTCGTTAATGTCGAGCCCTGATAAAGATTTGATCCTATCACTTTTGGATGCAGTACAACTCCCTAAGAGAGTGGCTGTCTGTAAGTGTGCAGCACACACTACAGGGACGGACCCAATTTCCACAGGGAACCAAAAGGCAGATGAAGAGGCTAAGAAAGCAGCGCAGTGACAGTGACAGGACAATGACCAATATATTTCTGAAAATATGGAACACATTGATCATGACATCCTAAAAGACATGCAAGCGAATGCACCTGACAAAGAAAAGGTATACTGGAAGAAGAAGTTGTGTACACAGAATAAAGAGGGGTTGTGGGAAAGTACAGAAGGCAAATTTGTATTACCAAAAAGCTTATTTCGATATGCAGCTGTATTGAGCCATGGGTTGGACCACGGCTCAACAGTGGGAATGGTGGACGTAATACAGAAGATATTCACAGCCTATGGCTTTACAAAGTACTAAAAGTAGTAAAATGGTTAAGCATGTTCTGTGTGTGCACAGTATAACCCTCAGGGACAGTTCAGACCAAAGAGAGGTAAAATACCGGAGCCCCAGTATCCGTTTCAGCACATTTGCATGGACTTTATTGAACTAAATAAATGTGAGGGAATGAAATATTGTCTAACAATCATTGACGTACTCAAAATGGATTGAAGTTTTTCCAACTAGGAATCCGGATGCATTGACAGTGGCTAAAGCATTGACAAATCACATAATCCCACGTTTTGGAATTCCGGAAAAGATCTATAGCGATAATGGCACACACTTTGTAAATAAAGTAATTCAGGATTTGACAGCTGTATTTGGAATACAATTAAAACAACATTGTTCTTATCATCCACAATCAGCAGGGTTGATAGAAATAAATAATGGTACAGTAAAAGCTAAACTAAAGAAGATGATGGCCGAGACAGGAAAAACATGGATGAGATGCTTAGCACCAGTGATGCTAAGCATGCACATCCTACCCAGTGCTAGAGGGCTATCACCTTTTGAAATGTTATATGGAAGACCATATTATCTGCCTGAGTTAAAACCATTTGTAAGAGAGGACGAGTATGAGTGAAAACACAGCAGAATATATGGCAAAAATGTTGAGAAGAAAAGAGATCACAAATGTTATTGTCCCCTCTGCACAGGAAGTACCTGACACTACACAGACAGTGAAACCAGGAGAGTGAGTGTTCACCAGAGCGATAAAGAGGAAGAGCTGGCACTCGCCCAAGTGGGAGGGTCCCTACCAAGCACTCCTGTCTACACTGACTGCAGTTAGAGTGGCGGAGAGACCATCCTGGATACATCTGACTGTGAAGCTGTTTAAACCTAAAGACAGAAACTCGCCTCTACTGTGGTGAAGTCTGGCTACAAAGGGAGGTGATTCCAATAAGGGCACTTGTCTCAAACCAGTGAAGAAACCAACAGAACCCAGTAGAATTTAAAGAGTGAACGTTAGCAGGGAAACAGTAACGGGTCTGAGTGATAGAAACTGACGATGTACAGAGAAATAATTAGGCCATGGCATCCATTCGGATTACATTAAAACATGTGCCTATACAATCTACCTATACCTCAGCCGTTTGGGTACTTTTGTATATGAATTTTTAATCTTTTATAATCATTTGTATTTTCCAAGTTCTATGTTATTCCGTAGTATAAACAGGAGGGATATGTTGGAGAAATACTGTTTTCTCCACTCTTTGGGTTATTTTAATGCACTGATATCATGTGTGGCTCTGAACTGTATATGACCTTGCAGCTGCCTCTTCTTGTGATAGGAGGAGGCAGGGCATATCAAGTTGTTGATATTTATGAGAAGACAGACTTGCTGTCTCCTAAATATCTCATTTCTATAAAGCGTGAAGGAAGTACGTGACTCTTTCCAGAAGACGTCACAGATGACCCATCGCAGATGACCCGACTTTCCGACACCCGCGGCTGATATTAGCGCCACCTCGATTTACGACTTTGTTGTTATCTCCTGTGTTTTGGACTAGCCTATATAAGCCTGATGTTTTTTGCTGCTCCGTTGAGCAACATACCCCATGTGTGTGAGTTAACCCATATCCTTTGTATGTGATTTAACTCGGCTCCTTCTTGCAAGAATAAATTAGTTACCTGATCATTGATTCTCAACCTGGTGGCGAGTGATATTTTTTTAACAATCACTATACACACAAATCACACAATCTTCCAATCTTACCTCTGCTCCTCACTGGGAGACCATCTTCTTCCTCATCCTCCTCCTGGTCCATCTCAAACAACGGAGCCTGGGAAAGGAAGCATATCAACACTTTTTGTAGTGTAGTTGTCACGTTTCCAGGACCAAATAAAGCCCTCAGTGATATTTGACTTGCATGGTCTGTAATATAATCTGTATCTGTGATGAAAACGTGTGTTAAAGACAGAGCGGTTGTAGGACTGTCTACATATAAGATGGCATGTTTTATGGCAGCAAACAAGAATGTGTATTTATATTTTTGTTGCAACAATCCTGTCATTTAAGGCCCTGAAGAAGTTGCATTGGAAAAACTGTGGAAAATAGATAAAACATGGAATTTGTGCAACGTATATCCTGGAAAGAGTCCAACTTGCAGCATGCCTGGGAGACAATGGAGATTCCCAGAAGGAGCAGGAGGAAGTGACAGCAGCTCTGTTTCTCTGTTATCACCATGGACTTGAGGAGTGACGGGGAAAAGGGTGAGAGGAATGGACTAAGTTTGACATGGAGTGTGCGCAGCGTTTATAGCTTTACCAGAATTAGCTATGAGCTACTTCATATCTGTGGGTCCTAGGCAGGAAACAAACAATAACATATGCACGTATGTCTACAGTATAAAGAAACCCTAACCAGACAGTTATTCATCATTAAACAACAGTAACATCAGCAACAACAACATTAAAGCAGCACAAGAACTGCGGCATATCTCTGTGCCACAAGAGCAGTGCGTACTTTGAAATTCTTTTTTTATCCATATGTTGGCCTTACAGGACACCATCCACTTGTGTGGCCTGAATGAAAAATGATATCAAGCTTATGGAATAGTTTCACACCATCAAGTATTTATTTTCTGATATTAAAAGCTATGTGGTTAACATGTCTCTAATGTGTTTCAAAGGCAAGGCAAGGCACGTTTATTTATATAGCACTTTTCAACACAAGGCAATTCAAAGTGCTTTACAAAAAATGAAAGACATTAATAAAATGGCATTTAAAATCAGTCATTAAAAAGAAAAGCTAATAAAATAAACATTAAAAGAAAAAATACATGGATAAAAGTTACAGTGCAGTCTAAGATATGAATAGTTCAATTAAACATTAAAAGAAAAAGTACATGGATCAAAGTTACAGTGCAGTCTAAGATATGAATAGTTCAATTAAAAGCAGCGACAAAAAGAAAAGTCTTCAGCCTGGATTTAAAAGTAGTCAGAGTTGCAGCGGACCTGCAGGTTTCTGGGAGTTTGTTCCAGATATTTGGAGTATAATAACTGAACGCTGCTTTACCATGTTTAGTTCTGACTCTGGGGACAGAAAGCTGACCAGTCCCTGAAGACCTGAGAGATCTGGATGGTTCATAATTTAGCAGGAGGTCAGAAATGTATTTTGTGCCTAAGCCATTCAGTGCTTTATAAACCAGCAGCAGTATTTTGAAATCTATTCTTTGACACACAGGAAGCCAGTGTAAAGACTTCAGAACAGGAGTGATGTGATCCACTTTCTTAGTGTCAGTGAGGACTCGAGCAGCAGCGTTCTGAATCAGCTGCATTTTCCTAATAGATTTTTTAGTGAGACCTGTGAAGACACCATTGCAGTAGTTGAATCTACTGAAGATAAAAGCATGGACAAGTTTTTCCAAATCCTGCTGTGACATTAGTCTTTTAATCCTAGATATATTCTTTAGGTGATAGTAGGCTGATTTAGTAACTGTTTTAATGTGACTGTTGAAACTCAGGTCAGAGTCCATGACTACACCTAGATTTCTGGCTTTATCTGTTGATTTGAACATTGCAGACTGAAGCTCAGCGCTAACTTTTATACGTTCTGACTTGGCTCCAAAAACCATCACCTCAGTTTTATCTTTGTTTAATTGGAGAAAGTTCTGACACATCCAGTCATTGATTTGTTCAATGCACTTACTCAGTGTTTGAATTGGAGCATAGTCTCCTGGTGAAATTGTTACGTACATTTGTGTGTCATCTGCATAGCTATGGTAACTTATTTTGTTGTTTTTCATTATCTGAGCCAGTGGTAGCATGTAGATGTTAAAGAGAAGAGGCCCCAAGATGGAGCCTTGAGGAACCCCACATGTCATATTTGTCAACTCAGATGTGTATTTACCTATAGAAACAAAGTTGTTTCTGTCCTTTAAGTAGGATTCAAACCAATTTAAAACTGTTTCCGAAAGTCCCACCCAGTTCTCCAGTCGGTCTAGTAATATGTTGTGGTCAACAGTGTCAAACGCAGCACTGAGATCTAATAATACTAACACTGAAGTTCTGCCACTGTCTGTGTTTAAGTGGATGTCATTGAAGACCTTTACAATAGCAGTCTCAGTGCTGTGGTTTGGACGAAAGCCTGACTGGAACACATCGAAACAGTTATTTAAATGCAAGAAATTACTCAACTGTTGAAAAACAACTTTTTCAATGATTTTACCTAGAAATGGGAGGTTTGATATGGGCCTGTAATTGTTCATTACTGAAGCATCTAGATTATTCTTTTTTAAGAGCGGTTTAATGACTGCCGTTTTCAGGGCCTGTGGAAAAATACCTGAGTGAAGAGATTTGTTTACTATATGAAGTAGATCTGAGGCCATGCAAGGCAAAACATCTTTGAAAAATCCTGTTGGAATAATATCAAGGCAGCAGGAGGAGGATTTCAGAAGTTGATTAATGTCCTCTAGGTTTTTATCATTAATCTGATGGAATTGTGTCATGGTGTTTGAATTGATGTTAAGTGGACACAGAGACAACACATTTGCTGTTCCTGATGCAGAGGCACTGACTGCTTGTCTGATTTTCTGAATTTTGTCAGTGAAGAAGGCAAAATCATTGCACGCCCTGGTGGATAGAAATTCAGAGGCTACTGACACTGGGGGGTTAGTTAGTCTGTTGACGGTAGCAAACAAGGCACGTGCATTGTTTTTGTTAATGATGTCAGAAAAGAACGATTGTCGTGCGTTTTTCAATTCCAAATTATAAAGGCCAAGTCTCTCTTTATAGATTTCAAAGTGATAATTAAGGATCATATTTAAAACTTGGTGTTTTGCTGGTAAAAAAAATGGTCGAGATACCCATTATAGGCGGTTTCAGACAAATGGGTAAAAAAGGGAATGAGAAGTTAACGATATGAAAATAAACAATAATACAATTAAAATCAAACTTTAAGAGACTGTTAACATCTCACAGCTTAACAGCTAGAATCGGTGCATGCACACACTCACTTTGTTCAGGCACTACACAAAGAATGTGAATGTGCTTGACTTTAAAATGGAAATGAACAGCTGATACAATGAACCTGCATTGTAAAGAAGCCCTCTTTTGGATCCTCTGATACAAAGTCATGTTCAGCAGATTTCAGTTACCAGTAAAACAGACAGCAAGTGTTGGTGGAGTGAGTGAGCAGAGTGTCCTACCTCTGCAAAAGGCTCCATGACTGGGCAAGGGGAGCAGGAGGTCTGCCCCTGTGAAACCAGAACTGCTGGTGAAAGCCTGGACTACAACCCTCGACCTGCTGTCCAACTCTGCTACCATGTCAATATAAAGAAGTCCAAGCAAGGAAAGAAGGAGGTACTGGACGTACAAGACAAAGTAAATATGCGCACAACCTGCTGCTATAGCCAGCTGGGAATGAATGTCTGGGAAAGACTGAGGTCTAAATCTGGAGTGAGGGGTGATAGGCCTGTGGCATTCATACAGAAAGGGAGGGGAAGCATGCACAGGGAGGCTAAACACAGACACATGAAAATACTTTATAACGTCTGTCACTTTATCATCCAATGGTAGGATCTTCAGCTTGCTGTTTACATTATAATGCAAGTCAATACACAATCTTGTTATTATTGCTTTTATGCTTTAAAAAAATACAAAATCATGTCAAGGGTTTTCAAATCATACGAACGATTTTATTGAAGAAGAAGCAATCTTGGACATCATACCAACAAATTGCAGGTTTGGATGCCCCTCAGCGTGTTGCATACTAATTGGACATGTGAGGAGTTTAATTAAATGTAACAAAACCATAACTCAATTATCAATGTGACAACAACACCTTTCTGATCTACAGATTCTGATGGTCTGTTTCTTTTCCTTTAAAGGTAGGGTTAGGGTAAACACATATTTTGCACGAGTGCACTTTTGGAAGATTGATAGAGCTTCATCGCTACCGCTGTTACCTCACACTGGCACCTGTGTGTTTGCTTACATGGGGACTAATGAGCAGTGTATCTAATTATGAGGAAGTCTCCCAAAACACACAGGAGGAGTTGTTACAGCTGGTCCTTTGCCTTAAAGCTGCATTGGTTCATTTTTTCATCCACTCAGGGGCAGTGCAACAAGCTGTGAACCAAGCACTGACAAATAATCTACCAGAACATTCATGGAGTCGTGTTTCTGGACCTAGTTGAACCTCCGTGCTGAAAAATGAAGCCAGCACGGAAGAGCTAAAAACTGCAGCGACGTGAATGGCCACTTGAAGCTGGCTCCAAAAACATGTTCCTTATAGAGGCCCTTATTAAAATGCCCAGCCAGCTTAAGAGGCTGAGCGGACATATTTACACCCTGGTACAATACACGTTTCGCAATTATGCCACATCAAGATGGAACGCTCTTCCCACAACTGTAAAGGAAAGTAAAACTATACTTACCTTCAAAACCTCTCTTAAAGAGCACCTTCGGGGGAGAGCATTGCAAAACTGGCCCCGGTAATGGTACAAATCTCAACCTGTCGTTCAATGGACAGCTTCCCCCCACCATCTATGTATATACTCGCATTTTAGACTCTGTTACTAACTGTATATCTGTAGACTTGGTATGTCTTAAATGTCTGGTTAGGATGTATTAGAACGAAATCTAAAATGAAAATTGTAAATAAGCAATCTGTATGTAAAAAACCACCTGTATGTAAATTGTAAATAAGCCATCTGTATGTCAAATATGTCTTATATGTCTTAAATGACATGATGAATTGGAAATGGGGGACCCTGATGTAAACAAGACGAAAGTCTTTCTCTGGTCTGCATCCCCTTAACAATTGTATGTTTTGAGCTGTACTGTACTGTACCCAATATACAAGCTGTTAATACACTTTTCAATCAATCAATCAATCAATCAAAGGTATTTGGCCTCTATAGTGTCCATGACAACTGTGCAAGGTGATCGTTTTTTATATACCTGTTTCATGTCCCATTATCCAATTGTTGTGGGCTATTTCTGGATACCTAGAGCTATGATTTTATCAACAAAAATCTGAACAGAAAACACCATAGTCAACATTTGTGCGGTTCTTAACATTTCGGATATGTATTTCTACCTTAAAAAGTAGCTACTTGTAGCTAAAAACCAGGTTAAAGCGAGTTTTAGAGGTAGCGTTGAGCTAGAAGCTACTACTTAGTAACAGAGTTCATGGTTTGTGTTGGCACTTCATTTAGTTTACAACAATAATAAATAAATAATGAGATAAAGCAAACAGCTAAAAACGCTCTGTCTGATCCTGTAAGTATAATACAACAGTTAAAACATTGACAAAAAAGCGGGAAAAGTGACCCAAAACAGTTCAGTTGTAGCACATAAAGTCTAAACAATCAGCTAAAAGATGCTATAACGCTCTTCAGAGCTAAGGTGATAGGCTACATCTTTGTGGGTTTGTCACAAGTGGTAACTGTCACATTACACAGTAATTTGATCCATTGTTAACAAAAGGAGGAACTAATAGACATGTGCAGCTTTAAGGATTCATCTGTCCTACTGTGAGAGACGTTCAAGTTTCACTGGGTCAAACTATTTATAGACATACAGAACGACTGTAGACTATCCCCTCCTTTTCATGGAGTTGTGACATTACAAGCAGCGTTAAAATACTGATCAAACATGTATTCAAAGTTTGAGATTACATCAAATAAATACCAGCAAAAATGTAGAATACATGTGGTTATTTCATCCAACTTTAACTCCAACAGGAAATCCTCTGTCAGGTCAGAAATAAACCATCAACTACAGTATGCACATTTTTCAAATTCTAGCACAGCACATCCTTGCAGCTTGCCTTTACCTGTTGGTGGTGAAACCTGCAAGCTTAACTCTGCATGTATTAAACAGGTATACTAAATCAATCTTCGTTTAGTAAAACCTAAATCAGGATTAGAAAAGCTGTCTGATTCCAGTTTATATGATATGTTTCTGATGTACAGCAATTATCTTTCTAATAATAAATGCAGTTATCCAAATGAGCCTGTCACTGCCAGTTAGATGGAGAGGAGCTCAGATATTAATAGTTAACAACTGCTCGAAGTGTCCTGACACACTTTCTGTGGTATTCTGGTCGCTGTGTCTTTACTCTCACGACAGCGCTGCTAACAATTCTCTCTATGCATGTCTGTATGTCACTATGTGGTGTGCTAGTGTGTGCCGGTGCTCAGATATCAAAAACAGTTTTTGCAGTTGTTAACAGGGTCATTGTTGGCCAACATGCAACCTGATAAAATGTTACCCTTACAATACTTGAGGAATAATATTAGTCTTGTATTGTAACGGGTTTGACATTTCTTTATAGCAGATTTTCAGAGTCGTCGTCATAGATTGCAATATATAATTTTAACATGTTTTTAGTACATTTAAATGTAAAGCAATGCAAGGCCTAGATGACAGTTGGCTAAACAGCAACACATTTCAAATAGTAAAAATGTATTAAAAAAAAAAATCGTACAAATTATTATTTATTATGAGGAACACTATCGTCAACAAACTAGAAGAAAAGCATGTTTTAAGATCACCCGGAAAAAGAGAAAACCATTGGATTTGTAACACAAATAACTTTTATTTTGAAATTGTCATTTTACAATTAGTAAAAAATATGATAATTTCCCTTATACAATATATGTATTCTCCACTTACTTATAATACTTCTCTTATGTGAAAAAACTGTTCTAACGAAGAGTTCATTTTTTTATCAACAAGTTCTCAGATTCTCTACTCTTCATGACAGAACAAATATTTTTCAAATATTGACCACTTGGGTGTAAAACTGTCATTATGCCTTTTGGGTGAATTTCAAATATCCACGTAGGTTAGAGGTTAAAGAAAAGTAATTGTTTTCATGTGACAGCTACAGCTTTTTGATCCATAAGTTCCGACTGGAGAAAGCGTCTTTTACGAAATATTCTATATTATTCTCTATACTATCATTTGTGTACATGTTATGGTCACAAAAAAACAAAAGCCCTTTTTAAAAGTGAAATGAATAATTAGAAGAAGACTTCAATATGACAAAGTTAAAATCACAATTGTTGGATATATTAACTTCTATTTGTTCGAACAACACACATGTCAGACAAAGCAATCAAAGTATAGTCTTCAAGTATCTATAGCATCCTGTTAGTAAACACATGTAATCAAGATGAGGTTAGGTTAAACACCGCAGTAACACATCAACCAGTGAAAATAAAGTCAAGCACTGAGAGTTCAGATAATTGCAATACGCTGCACAGATCTCAGCACACCTTGCAAAGTCTGGTGAGATCAGACTGTATTTGTGCAGCGCTCCTTTTCTCCCATCTCCTCCCTTTATTTGTCTGAGCCCTTTTTCTTCACCTCTCCATTTCCACACAAACAAAAGAGTCCATAAGGCTGGGAATGTGATACATGTGCAATCAGTTGCTCTCAACACCAAATCAGCAACAGTCTCAGATTCAAGACATTAGAGAAATAACAGTATTGTGCCACTATTACTGTTTTCTGTAAGGTAGAGTCGGCTTTTAAGGTTTCATTTTGCTAATGAAAGTGCATAAAACACACAGACCGACAGCTTGTGCTAACATCGCTTTGTGCTGGAGGTTTTGAGGAAGCCCAGTGTGTCTAATTCACAGTTTAAGCAGGTATTCATCGAAAAATGGCAAAGTGCTGCAAGGTTGTTGGGCTGGCGAGTTCAAATCCCAGTGAGAGGATGAAGTACCATCCAGTTTGAGGAATATATCCATGAGTTTTAATACTTATCTGAAATCAAATACTGCACAGTGGATTATAATCCCTTAAAAACACCTGTGAAAGCATTGACAGTCTGAACTGAAGAGTATCTACCTGGCATGAATACTTGATTGCATTGCCTTTCCAGATGATGCAGCTTTGAGGCAGAGTTTAACTGTACCAAACCTCTGCTTTGTAAATGCAGTATCAAGTGTGTCCAGAGGCCTTAATGAGCGTCTTAGTAATGTGTCTGAGATGCAGGTAACACACTGACTAATGTCAGCATGGGAAATTGACAAATTAGGTGGAAACAATGCTTTCTGTGATGCATTTTAGATCTCCAGCATGTTTCAAGTTTCTGCAGGATCGTTTTGACCATAAAACACAATGGATATCACTGTCTGCTAAAACGCTTATAATACAGTTGAACTAAAGTTGGCATACTGCTGATTTGAAGTACCTCAACACTGCTATGGTCCTTTAGGTGTTGTATTCTATAATAATTCAAGCGACTAGAAAGGATAAGCCGCCATGAACTGACCGTCTTTTTTTAATTTATCACTGAAATAGCAAACATTCAAAAGGTTCCTCCATTTTCTGCACAAAGCTTCAACGCTAGATATTAGTCACTGTTCATACTTACTTCTGAAAGCAAACCAAACATCTGTTCAAAAACAAAAGCCACTCCCTTCTACAGTGTTAGTTAAGACTGGACTTCTTATACGTTTTAAGTACACATTTTCATGTACATCTTTAGAGCCATTTGATGTTTGCGGAGAGGTTAGGGCTAAGTCCTACACCCGGAGCTTTGTGTCTGAACATGGTGTTAGCAAAGCGGGTCTCAGAGCGAAGCAAAGTGCTGGGGCGGCAGGCTGTGGGCCAGGCCGGGCTGAGGGCTGGCACAGGCACTGCTGCTCACACTGGACCCAGGACTGGATGAAACAGGCAGGCTGGAGACTGAAGAAGCCTCCTTGTCTGAACCGTCATCATCTTCAATGTGCTGGGAGCGGTGCTGATGGGTGACCACCACCCTGGAGAAAAGACAGTGAGATAGTCCTGTGAGTTTTACTTTGTAGTGCGTACATACATTTAAATAACTTTAAACATTGTGTTTTAACTTAGATGGAAGTTCGACATGTAATATAACTTCATCAGAATGGTCTGTAAGCATCTCCCTGTATCTTCTAAGGATCTATCGTGGATTTTTGTTTTGTTGTTGTGCACCTTGATCTCGACGGGATGATGAGGTCTTGTCTGTTGGTGTCAAACCTTGAGATGTAGCTACTCTTTGACCACTGGAAGACACAACCGCAGAGAAAAACATTTTACATACATCACTGATGATAAATAAACATCACATTCTTCATTTATTTAGACACATGGATTTGATGTTCCACAGTCCCTCACCATGTGAGCAGGGTCATTGGTTCCCAGATGAACTCCTTTCTCGCAGAGAGTTGACAGCAGACCGATTCCTGCACAAAAAGAAGGCACAAAGAATGCTAAATACCTGGATTAAGTCTTCAAGCAGTGTCCATGTTTTTCTTGGTCCTCTCTGCTTAAAAGGACACATGAGACTTGATGCTCCTTGGTCTCTTTATGCAATGAAAGAGATTCATCTCACTCTCTGGTCAGAGGCTGAGCAGTATTGAATGCACTGTTGGTCATTTTGTGATCCAAGCAATAATAGACTATGGAGTTTGATGGTGATCCCTGCAGTGTTCATCTATGACCAGGAGTAGGGCTGCACGATTTGGGGAAATAATCTAATTGCGATTTTTCTGACAGATATTGCGATTCGATTTGCGATATTTGTTTTGTCCAACGGAAGTTTATTGTAAAATGCGGCCATATCTCCGGCTAGGAAGGTCGCATCAACATGCTCCCGTCTCTAGCACCCCCGCAGGCAGAGCTACGAGTGAAAGAACTAAACTTACATGAAACTTCCGTTGGGTTGCTTTAAAGTCAAGCTTCAGTTTAAGATTCACCCTGTAATAGATGTAAAACATGTGATTGGATCAATCTGTCTATCACCTACTATTAGGGATGTAACGATATATCGAATATCATGGTAAATACATGTTTCAATACCGTCGTGAGACTGACAAAATCTACCGCAATGTTTTTTTTTAAACCTTTATTTAACCAGATGGACAAAAACATGTAATTTAAAAAAAAAAAAAATTATTTACATTTTTTAAAAACATTTTTTAAATCAATGGAACCCATTGAGATCATCGATCTCTTTTTCAAGGGAGACCTGTCCAACATGGCAGCAAGTAGGTTACAACATGAACATAAAACAACAGATAACACAAAAGGACATCGTATTTACAGGGCTACATGTACATACCTAGAGACATTGACAAGTACCAACAGTATATTTATATCTCGCCCTGTCAATAAGCCTCACCTTCTTGGCAAAAACTGTATTGTTTTTGAAGTGGTGGAGAGACAATGCACAGTTTGACCCACTGCTGTCACCCATGGCCAAAGCATATATCTCTGTCCCAGCAACATCAGTACCAAGCAAGAGAGTTTTTTCACATTTTGTTTTCTTTATTTTTCAATATCGCGATAAATATCGTATCGTGGACTTTTTAAATCGCGATATTATCGTACCGTGAGTTTTTGGTATTGTTACATCCCTACCTACTATCATGGGCCACTTCTGATTGGTTAACAATGGCTGGTACATGTGGAGCACAGCACTTCTGATTGGTGTGGATGACATTTTTTTCGATTTAAAATCGATTAATCGTTCAGCCCTAACCAGGAGCCAAATGATACACCTTCTCTCTAAAACAAACAGACCCAGTGATACAAACTGGAAAAAGCTTCTAAAATCAGTGTTTCCCCCGAGGACAAAGGACAGAGCTAACTGCTAACAATTGCTCAGCTTGTTTCTCAGACCTCTCAAGATCGCGACTTCCAATGATTACAATGTTGTATCAGGTTAAAATGTAGAGTGAAAACAACCAAGATCTAAAGTTTTATGAATTAAGAAAAAGTGTGCCTTAAAACTAGATCAAAAGTAAGTTGAAGACAGCTTCTGGCAAACAACCATAAATCATACGCATTCACAAGGTTAAGGGCGGGGCTAAATTGACAGATTTCTCTGATTTGTAGTTGGTAAAGTTGTTGGAATTTTTTTGGGGATAGTTATTAGGATACGACTAACAAATATATAACATATAACATGGAACACACATACCTTTTGTCCTGTTGTTCCAGTACTTCTGCTCCCATTGGTCCAGCAGGACGTTGAGGTATCTTGGACACTCGAAGAAGCGAAGGTAGCGGGACGATGACTGTGATGGGAAAATACGCTGAAACTGTCCGGCACGAGAAAGCTCGTCTTCACTCTCTGTGAGCATACACACGTCCTCTGGAGTCAGGACATCTAACACTGGAGAGAGGAAGTCCTGACAGAGACACAAGACACACAGCTTTCATTTCTACTAACCTTTTTAACCAGATTAAATGCACTTTATGTACCTCGGATGTTTTCAAATATATTGTCTTATTGTTGATTCACTTTCCTGTCTAAATCTTTACTGTATTTAAATTCATTTACCTGGTCGGCGTAGCGCTGGGTGAGGTAAAAGGCCCGTTTGACTTTCTCATCGGCAGACAGATCCGGCTTGGTCCTTTCTCTGTTTCCTCCACACAGACTATAGACACATTTAAGTATTAATACATACTAGGGCTGCACGATATTGGAAAAAACTGACATTGCGATATTTTTTCCCCCTGCGATATATATTGCGATATGAAAAAATACAGGAATTGAAGAAAAGACAGTTTTTGGTCCGCAAACCATCCTTTCTTGAATTCTAATGCTATACAATTGGTATTTTTTCTAACTATATTTAACCAGATGAAGGATTTTAGTCACGGACTTCTGGATCTAAAGTTATCAGAGCGACAAGCTGAGCTAGCTCGGTTATCCTGCTGTGATCAGATCAAGAATGATTGTGATTGGTGGTTTGCTGTGCATGCAGAGCCTGCATGTCACTCACTCAAGTACCCCTGACATGAGAGCCGCGCAAGTTTTCCTTTTGTAGCAAGCAGCAAAATAATTGTAACATGAAGTGTTTGAGTTCATTTGCCAACTTAATATTGCACGTCCTAAAAAAAATTATTAAAAAATGTGCATGTCCTGCGATGTGAATATCGCGCATGCGCATAACACGATTATCGTCACGACACGATATATCGTGTAGCCCTAATATATACACACAGACACAAAAAGATTTGTTGATACAATTCAAGGTCTTTTTCTAAGGCTGTTTAAAGTGGACCTATCATGCTATATTTGAAACATATATTGTAGGGCCATACCTATATAAAACATGTCTGAAGTTTTTTTTTCAAAATACCAAACAGATCATGCATTTTAGCCGTGCCTCATTTCACTCGATTTTTTGCAAGGGCTGATTCTGCTTTTGTGGCAGACTACAGCGCCACTTACAGGCCTGGCATATGTACTACAGCGTCTCCAGCGCTTTGGAGCGGTCTCTCATTCCCCTGATAGGTGGAGAGTTGCCCATATAGCCGGAGCACCCCTTTTCTGACATCAGAAAAATTCAAATAATAATCAGCTCCGTTGCAGCCCCGTTTTTAGAGATGTGGGTATGGAGGAAAAGAGAGAGGGTTGTGTTTTCTGACACTTGGTGAGTTCCCTGACACACCGGGGACACATTCATGTATAAAAGACGTACAAAAGTGGATTTTGCATGATAGGTCCCCTTTGAATTGGATTCTATACATTGAAAGTTGTTTCAAGACAACCAGAATAACCTAGCTTCCTAGTCTTCCAGTACGTCCTCCCTACCTGGTTGTGGAGCTGGAGGCACTGCTGCAGGGCGTGATCACGTCATCTTTTTGGGGAACACGGAAGCCAGCCAGGTTCAGAAGGTCCCTGATCATCTGACCTTTCACTGCGACATCCAGCGCTGTGTTGGAATGAAGACTGGAGCGGAAACACAACATTAGAATAGTAGTTTGAAAATCTTGATGCGTTTTGTTTTTATGCGTGTGCATGTTACCTTGGTGATATGTTGACCTCCAGGATCCAGGGTTTGAGCTTCTCATCGAGCATGATGTCGAAGCCGAACAGCTCGTGGCAGCTGTAAGGTGTCCTGACGTGCATCTTCAGCAGAGTGTTAACGTACGGTTCGGACCTGATAATCCACACACAGGCCATTATCTCAAAGTTATTATCTTTTTTTTATTTCCAAAATACTTTTTCTAACACATTTGCAGTCATTCGACACTTCGGCTCCTGCAGTTAACACAAAGATTCCTCTGAGTTCAATAGTAAGGGCTGTGTCAGAAACACACAGACTTTAAATCATTCTTTTCCAAACAGAAAAATATAAAAATTGTGAATAATAAAATGTGCCCTACAATGATTTGGCAAACTTACGCAATGATTGTTTTGATCACAATGTCTTTAATCTTCTCCCAGATCAGAGTAGTGTTGACTCCTTTGGAACCCAGAAAATGCCACAAGGCCTTCAACGCCCTGAAGAAACACATATCATATTAATGAATTATAATGTATAGCATAGACATATGAATACAATAGTAACCAAGATGTGTCTCATATTTGAGTTTCACTTTTACAAACCATTTGTGCCCCTGGCAGGCCTGGTCGTCGCTGTTGCTCTGGTATTCAGAGTTCTTCTTGTTGACGCTATAGTTGGTCAGATGCATGAACTTGTTACCCAGAGTCTTCATGGAAGACGAATACCTGAAGAGAAGAAACTTTGAATTCAATCTAATCTATCATTCTATCAAAAGCTTTTTCTCAAGTCTCTGACACATCTAAATGTCCAATCAGCCATTTAGATTTGAAGATCATATTCATCATACAACGACACATCCTATCACCTTGTCCTGCTTAAATGAAAGATTTGCACCTTGAGCATCATTTATTTCCATTTGACATAACCTATCCTACAGTATCTGGCCTTGTTGTCACTGTGGTGGATGAAAACTGACTTGCAGCTGGCGAATCGAACCAGTCCATCAGAGAAAATGTAAACTCTGAGCGGGTCGTAGGATGACACGTAGACGTAGATCCGCAGGTCAAACTTGTTACCGCTGATGAGGTAGGGCTTGTGAAGGTACCTGCCAAACACAACCAGGAAACAAATGTTTTATCCTAAAGATTCATTTAGTGTTGCGTTCTGGAAAATGGTCGATGTTCTACTAAGTTTCAAACTATTAACGGACTTGGCTACTTACTTCTGGACCAGCAGTGGTCTCTTGCGGGGCAGCTGGCCCCATCTGTGGATGACCTGGATACCGATTCCTCGGGCCGAAGCAGGCTATCAAAAGGAGAGAAGAAAGACAGAATTTAATAAACAAAACACATATTTTCTTTAACTTCAAAACATTTTTTTCTTAAGCATCAAGATCTGGAGTTATTCTTTGGAACTTGAACTAATTGCCAAATCGTTTTTTACAGCAATTAAAGCCAATCATCGTCATCATTAGAAAGAACACCTTGCTATAAGGCAACTAAAACCAGAAAGACACAAAAAAACATACAAATAAATAAGCCATCCTTACAGGAAAGCATAAATATGACTTAATATGCCAAGTTTGTAATTCAACACCAGCTGATGTTTTGTTGCCAATAAATCCAAAACACAATTCATTTAGTCCATGGTTCTTTTGCCAGTGATTTGTTTGTCTATGTACAAGCAGAACATACCGGTTTGATGATCCATTTCTGCCGGGGGCCGCCGTCCTCCCAGGCCTTGCGTAGCATCTTGATGTCCTGAGGTAGGACGAAGGTGCGAGGGAAAAAGCTGAACTCTTGTTTGCCGAAGCGAACCTGCATCTTGGACAGGTTCCTCCACAGCCGGTCCTTTCTGCCGATCTGGAACGTTCCCGGGAAGTGGTTCAACTGGGACAAAAGAAAATCACAAAAACCGCCAAGTTAATACTTCTTTGGGACAGAAGATGTAAAGAGCACATTTCATAATTACACTTAAGTTAAAAAGGGACTGCTGCCCAAAAGTACAGATTTACCGTCTGACCATAAGTGCTATTAAGATTGGGGCAAGAAGGAAGTGTTCATGTACTAAGGAAATTGAGAATAATAGTTGAATGTTGCTAGCTCATCTACATAGCCCCTCATTACTGAAGGGGACGCAATTCATGTTTACATTTCACGCTGCATCAAGCAGGAACCTCTATACCAGGGCTATTCAATTAGTTTGGAATGGGGCCGGTTGATGAAAATGCTCCAAAGCAAGGGGCCGGGAAAAAGATGGCTTGAAATATGAGCAATCATATTAAGAGCTTCAGATACAGTTAATACTACAACAGCATAGTGCATATATTGTGTTTAATTAAATCAAACAACATAGCCCCAAGGCCTTTCTAGATCTAAAGGGCAAGTTCAGAACTCAGTAGGACGACATGTGAAGCTAATTTAACCATCAACATCATTTCATTTGATTTAATCTAGGTGAAATGATCTAATCATTCAAGCAGAGATGCAATCAATGACAGGAGTTGTCACTACAGTAGCTAGTAGGTGAGTTCGAAACCCGAGCCCGCCGAGGTTTTCAGGCAATGTGTTCCCCTCTCTCTCAATGTAACACCCTCTCTGGAATAAATATCCCCCCGGGCCGCTAATTGAATCGCCCTGCTCTATACCATGAATAAATGCTTCCCTTCGGTGCTGTGACATTGGGCAGGTGCACTTAAAAGTAAATAGTTCCTTGATGAAACTGTTCATAACAGGGTCATGTCATTTTGTTTTGACATGCCCTCTCGTTCCATTATAGTCAAGAGAAATCAAACATCTACAAATAATTGACATCTCGCACCTAAACCTCTAGATTATTATATACATTTAATAAATACAGTTTCTGACCTTCTGGTGCTCTGCGAGGGCCTTGAAGCCAGGAGACTTCATGTGGTGTCCCCAGCAGCCCAGCCAGTCATAACTTTCTAATAAACGAAAGAGGGACACACACATTTGAATTACTCAGAGCAAATGTTACATGATTTTAGAAGCAATGAACTAGAACACATTACATACAATTTTGACAAGAGATATGAAACCGTGTCCGTTTCAACACATGTGATGACTTACTTTTGGTCGCCTTGAAGTGTGACCTGCCAATGGTGTGTTTGACAATATTTGGAGTGACGTTGCTTATCTTCCATTTTAACAGTCGTCTTTGTTCAGCTGGCAGCAGTTCCACTGTGGATCACACAGCACAACATTTGTGCACATTTATAAACAAATAAATACACATTGTGCTTACATATACTCATGCATAATGCAAACACGGAAATGGTTCACAGTACATACATATTTTGGTATAAGATGTAAACTTACAGTACAATCTTTGGTACCACTTTACAATAAGACTAGCCTTATAAAGGGTTTACGAATAGTTTGTAATTCATTTATTAATTAGGTTTTGAACACTTTATAAATCATTAATAAGCTTTTATAAGACATGAGATAAACAGGGCAACTGTGACCGGTTGCTTGCCAAATAGTGAGCCCATATTTATCTGTACTGCTAAGCCTTATATTGGCTACCTAGGTTACTTCGTCTTCTTCATCAGCCAGCATCCTTGTTGTTCACTGAGTTGATTCTCGCTAAGTATAAGGCTTAGTCATCTTGCCAAATAGTGAGCCTGTGTTGATGTATGAAAACTATGTTTATAAATGGTTCTTAATGATTAATAAAGTGTTTACAACCTAATTCATAATCCTAAAACCCGGGAGTAAGTTAGCATTTGACCACTTCCGGTTCCTTCGACAAAATCCTATGGAGAAATTGCATTGGTTTTTGTCGAAGGAATCGGAAGGAGTTTGCTTCCGGGTTTTAGGAATCTGTGGCACTCGATAGCAACCCTTTATGAATCCTTTATCACACTTAAAGCTACTAAATCAAAACAGACGTTCGGGTCCTGACCTTTCTCATTGGCAGTGCTGAAGTACAGTGTTGGTGGGAGTTGAGGGAACAAACTGGGAACCAAAGCTGGTCTCTCCTCTCGATGATCGTCCGCCTCCAATGACATCGGCTCCTCGATACTAAGAGAAAGAGGGAGGAATAATGATAAATCATAAAATGACTGTTCAGAACTAAAAAAGGGAAAAGTTGGCATTGTGATGGTCGCGTCAGAAACTTCTGATAAGGACCATTTTGGGTGTATCACTAGTACACTATAAACAATCTCAACAAAACCATCCCATCTCAAACAAATACATCAACAACAGTGAGTGAGACATGTGTCGTAAAGGGACATCATAGGTAAAGTATAAACTCTGTAAACTCATAAATTACTATATCTACAAATAATCTTTCTGTTTCCTTCTGAAGTCAGCCCAGTTCCCGCCCTCTCAGCGCCACAGCTCTTCTTACCTTGTCACAACTAAAACAAGCAAATTGCTCACAACTAAATGAAAAAGTAATGCATCTAGTGTTACGTTCAGTGCCAGAAGTTGGCATCCAGTCAAAAGTGAGTAGAGTGTGGACTGGATTGATGACCGATTGCAGTATCCGGTAGTAACATGACGCGTGTGTGAATTTGGTGTACACCACACGGAGAGTAAATGTTCACACTGAGTCGATACTTATGAAGAAGGCTTTCTGAAGAAGGACACTTTTCAATCCAACTGTAAGGATTACTATTAATATCTCTATTAATAGTAATCCTTAAAGTTGGATTGAAAAGCTAAGACATTTAGCCAGGACAGCAAATGAGGACATAAGTAACCTCAACAAAATAACACTGGAGCAAGACGAGAGCCGGTTGAATCAACGGCGAGTCATTTTTACGCAGCCGTAAAGTGTTTTTCGTTGTAGGCAGTTTCAAGTAAGCCAAACATTCGAATACTCCTGAGCTCTTTTTTCAATTCAACACACAAAATAATTAGAATCAAAACACAAAATAAAAAAACTCACATGACAGTCATATAGGAAGAAAAGATGGATCAAGAAACGGGATAATGTTATCTTCTTGCAGATTGTTTCTCTTAAATAAAGTCCTTCTACCATCAAGAGGTATATAACTGCATAACAGCTGTGCTAGGCTAACTTAACACTATACTAGAGATACAGGTGCTTTAGCTTAGGAAAGGGAGTGCAGGTGATGGGGTGTATGCAAATGAACACAAACAAAATCAGCTGGTTGGGTGAAAAAAAAGGTGACAATAGCGGTCCCTATCCAGGCTGTTTTCACAGAGAATCAGCTCCGAGTCTTTGGTAGGGAGTTCTATTGTTGAGGCCATCATAGTGGAGAACAAAATGACCCACAAAGCAGCAGACCTTTCCACCACGCTCTGCTGCTTTCAGACTCTTTCAACAATTGCAGTGAGAGAGAATGAGAGAGAGAGAAAGAGTCCACAGGATCTGATGGATTTAGTTTTATTCCATGTTAGGAAACCAATTCAAATCCAGGCTTGGATGTTGGGCGTTCCAAGGAAAGGACGTGGACATTTTGGAGTTGTTTTAGCAGTTGAGAAAAACGCTTTCAAACCACAATAACTTGTCTGGACAAAAAACGTTTAAAAAGGTACACTACATACTGAGAAACATTGTTGTTATTGATAGATATCATTTTATCTGACCATCAGTTATTTAAATGACCATAATAAAACCTGAGAGAGGCATGAGAAACAACGTATAAATGTATATAGGTTATAAATGAATACAGGAAGTATAGAATTTGCATGGCTGCCGACAATGATTGCTGCTCCTCGTCAGGTATACACTTAAGTACCACAAGAGGGAACAATAGGACTAAATGATTGAAACAGCAAGCACGACTCAGAGTTAATGTGGATTCACACTTTAGAGAAACAGAGGGCTATTTGCTCAATGAGAAAGAAAACTAGACGTGTCTGGAAAACTGTCCAAAAACACATTTTCATTGTGCAAGAAAACAGCTGTACTCCACAGAGTTTGCATCAGGAATAGTCCGTGTTCTTGTGGGTACCATGAATGTTAACCTAAAAGAAAAGTGTGTGGGGGCGGGGTTATAGAGTGCATCTTACCCAGAAAGTAGAGCGATGGATGCTGTGGACGAGGTGCCAGCTATGGATGAACAGTCGGAGTTATCTGAAAAGAAGACAAGACAACTAAAATCAGTGTCTATAAAATACAAACTATAGAGCTAACTGGCTGATGGCAGCTTACTTTTGATGAAGTACTCAGTGTGTATTTAACATCTTACCATCATCACTACAGTCATTTTCCATCTCATCATCAACCAGCTCCTCCTCAGCTCCATCCAGCTGCAGAACACAGTCCTGGCTAGAAACAATGAATATAAGGTCAGATATAGACAGTGAAACACAGCATCTACTGATTGAGAAGCAAATAGCTGTTGCTCACCCAGATGGTTCAGTCTCTCCAGCCGGGCACTCCGCCGTTGGTGAGGGTGAGGCAGCGAGAGGAGAGGAAGCCTGCCTGGTTAGATGGATGGCAGAGATCTGAGACGTCACAGAGCCCATCATGGCTCCTGATGGACTGGAGGCCACAGCTACAAGGGAAAGAACACCTTGCAGTCATAAAGGGAGGACAGGCATGTGAACACACACAGTTCTCCGTTTCAGCGTGAAAAACTATTTAAACACTGAAATTGTTATTCTTCTGTCAAGTGACTAATCGATCAATTAACTATTCATTTCAGCTCTACAGAGGATTCAATAACCAGACAATATATCGTTCCCCAGTTCTAGCACGCTTCCCAGTAAAGTAATAATTCTGATTACCTGTGATGGCATTCTGTGGCGAGGGCTGCTGCTCCTGAGTGGCACGGACATTGGCACTGAGCACAGTTGGCGTGGAGCTATTTGGAAAGGGACTGGCGGCTGCAGGGCTGATTCTTCTGCATGTGGACAAGCTTCTTTCCTGTGGACATTGACGGTCTGGGGCCTGCTTGTTTAGGTCAATGGATACTACTGTTTTGGGCTTGCAGTTTGTCGTTGCTGGAGGACCACCTATTACTCGCAGCTCTTTGTTTAAAGCAGTTATTGTGCAACTGTTTTGTGTCTGACTGCATATTTTTGATTTTGCAGAATGGCTCCGTCTCATAGTTGCTGTTTCTCCTGTGCTTCTTTTTTCTACTTTTGTGTCCTTAGTGCTGGAGGCATCTCCCAATGCTGCCCCCTGATGGTCACAGAGAGAACGGCATAGATGAGGCACTGATGGTAGAGAGGAACAGTCTGCAGTCTCAGGCTAATAAGACAAAACAAGGAAAGGTCAAGTCTGGAGGATCTATGGATTTATCAAATATAAAGAAAAACTGAAAGCATTTCACTTGAAAAGCAGACATTATTTTTAATTCTGGGGAAAACGTCTGACAACAATTCTATACTATAACTCTTGTGAGATTATACTTCTTGAGACATCAATACTCACCATCATCTTGATAGTTTGCTGCAGAGTGGGCTGTCCTTTGATAAAAGGTCTTGATGAGAAGCTGAGGAAAGAGGCTCCGATCCTGACAGCGCGTCCCCTGTGGCAGCCGGACATCTGCTCGTTGCTAATCCTTTTGCCGTTAGAGAGGTTTGAAGCCGCATACAGTTCTGCGTAATGCCTGTTGAATTGACATTGAATCCAATCTTACATTCATTCTTGGGGAATGAGGAAGTGGCACTGGTGTCTTTGAGGCTGCTTCCACCCAGTACCTGGTTTGGGTTATTAGTCCCATGAAGTTGTGGCCGGTTATCAGATCCATCTGGCACAGTGGTGAATTGGCTATGGGTGGTTTCATTTCCGTTCCCATTCTCTAACACAGAAACCATATACGCTGTGTTCCGCCTCAAGGGGGATGCAGATGAGGCAACTTTAGAGGAGAGAGGTTTGGCTGCATCCTTTCTCCTGGAGAGCTCTAGGGAAGTCTGATTAAAAGGCACTTTAGTGGCCACACCTGTCTTGGCATGTGTACTGACAGAGGTTGTAGAGGTGGGTCTATCGTCAGTGGAGCAAGCCCGAAGATTTGCCCCACCCCATGGGGAGGACTGGTTGGTGGGCATGGCACAATTCAACAAAGGTCTAGTTATTTCCAAAGGGCTAGATAAATAGAATAACAGTTGCAACGATAAAAAGGCCTAAGATGAAGGGGGGGGTCCTCTTGGTAACTCCTCCTGATTGGCTCTTCTGTTGGAGTGACTTTTGAGATGTCAGCTCCAGTGGAATGGAGTTGTTAAATATCTATTGTTCACCGTAGATTGAAAAAAAGTTCTTGATAAATCCTCCCCAACAGTTAACATACCTGCAGTCACAGAAGCAGTGATAGCAGCACAACACTTGGGCCCAGCAGCTGTGGTTCAGGTCAGCAGGACAACTCTTCGTAGCGATGCAGGGTTATAAGCCTTCATGTGAGCAGGCACATAAGCATTTCCTCCAGAGGCAAAGCGGTTCCCACTCTAATTAAACAGTGACACTAAGCGTTTGATATATAAAGAGGACACATCAAGGAGTCTCGAGGACATTGCTGGTGCAGACTGAGCCAGAACCAGTTTCAACTCCTTCTCAACAACTCTAGTGATGAAACGTAAGCTTCAGGCTACATTTCTCAGCATTTTGAGATTTACCGTGTCTGTTTTGTATTTATCGATTCAGCTGGCCTGGTTTGATTGCTCTTTATGAGTATTTTTGCAAATAATGTCCTCAAAAGGGTTGAGAGCTAAACAACGTTTATGCTAAGATTGTTTCTATTTCTTTTTTTAATTACATCATGCCCAATAATTGACGACAAAAGCTGAAGTTATATTCACGTTGAACACTCACATTTACCATGTTCCCCACCTGCCCTGAACACAACACTCCTTCACTTCCTGTTCACCTGAAGCGCAGGTGATATTGATGAGGATAATAACTCACTACTACTTTTTTACGATGTTGTATTTTAGTGTTGCCTCTGTGTTTAGTGTCCTGTCTGTAACTTTGTGTGGTAGTGTTACCACTGACAGGTCTCTCTTGAAAATGAGACCTTGTGTCTCAATGAGATCTACACCTGTATAAATAAAGGCTAAATAAAATAAAAAATAAAGCCGGCGTCCTTCCTTCACCAGAGGACTACTTTGGAACATATTTGAGTTGCATTTTAACCACGAAGATCACAGACAGTAATGTGATTCGGTTTCACCTTCAAATTCTCCATGGGATAACTGTGAAGAGCTTAGAGAAGAAAAAGAAGAGACTGTTCTTAGGTGGTTCAAAGATCTTTGGAGTTCCTCCGGAGAATTTAGCCAAGAATACTTGGCATACTCCAACAAGGTGTCAGGTCTTTGGAAGAGAGAGTGGTATCCTTGGAGTTCTCATGTATTCCTCAGTTGATTCACAGGAGGCAATAAACCACTGGAAGTACAAACAAGAGGAGCAGTCAGTTTAGTCCTATTGTGATAAATTACCATAAGCAGAAGACATCATGTTAATGTTCATCATTCGTATGGAAAAAAAGGCATCTTCAAGACACCAATGTTGCATCTGTTATTCCTTCACCAGCTGTTTAAAACATATTGTCTCAATATGTTATATTAAAAAGATAGAACAAGGATGTCAATGTGTTTCAACAAGGAATAATTCAACCACTACTGAAGCCAGTCAAAACATATGCATAAAAACAGTGTATAGTATAACATTCATTTAAAATGTCCTTATTTAAAGTATTCTCTTTAAATAATAGCTACCAGGTTAAACTACACTGAACATGTTGGTGTTTTGAAGATAAGTCCTGCGGTCAATTCAAAAGCACTTGTGTGTTAACAACTAAAAAAGTGATTAACAGGCCCAGCAGGTGTCCAAAGTTATAATGAGTAACATTAAGAAGATGCCCAACCATTGAAATCACAGCTATGTGAGCTAGCTAGGCGAGTTAGCTAGCCAATATCACTAAAGCAAGACATTCTACTGACAATATGATTACAGATGCTACCAGCAGTTTACCAGCATTATTTCTTTAATAATGTTTTATCATGTCTCTTAACAGCAGGCAGCGTGCTGTGTGCTGAAAACACTGCTGTCATGTCCTGGAAAGCAGTCTCACGTGTGTGTGCTTCCAGGACACGCCGCTTCATGCTTCGCTTTACATTAGGCAACGAGCAAACTAACTAACTTACAAGTCTTCTGTGATTATATTAAAACAATAAAGTAAGCTGAGGCAAGACTTACTTTAACACCTGGTTTCCATGACAACAATACACTTTTTATTGCCCTGTAAAATGCCGGCTAATGATGCTAGTTTGTGTCCGTTTCTTAGCTTAGCAACAACGGCCAACACAACACCAACTGTCATTGGTTGTTTGAAAGCCTCCATCCACAGTCAATACTAACGTTAAAACACAGCCTTGCTATCAATTTATGAATATATATCCATACCTACTTCGTCCCTGTAGTGTCCCTAACATGTTGTTCCGCTGGTGTTTAGGGAGCTACCCGGCAGAAGCTGTTACATTGCAGTCAGTGGTGAGCTGAAAAGTGCGAGTGAAACATCATGGACGAAGATCGTCTACTCAGAGAAGAGAGCCACTCCTGGTTCAGAATCAGAGCTCCCTCCACTGTCAATGTTAATGTTTTCAAAGATCCTTAAACATGAAATATGTGTAGAAGTTGTCGATACTATAAAATAAAATGATCTACAATATGTTCTTGCAATTTAAAACATTTTTTGTAATAGTTATTATTTTAAATAGAAATGTTAGGCTGAACCCCTTGAGATGCACATTTCGTTTTCAAGGGGTCTCCAGTGTTGAGAAGTAAGTGGCCTAGTGTGACCATTGAAGAGGTTTTCATCCCTCCAATTCTATATTCTACATTCTATTCAACATAAATGTTTGTCCCCACCACTTTTTAAAAGTATTTACTTATAATATAAAGTGTCTGAAAATAGGTGCACAAGAATGTAATAAAGAAAAACACTGGCTCGTTGTGTGCATAAAGGTACAAATTCACTCCAAATCACATCACAGCAAGACCTATAGTTGGGCGCTCATTATATTAAAAACACATTGGTGGTCCAGAGGTCTATGCATTGGTTTTTCAAGCAGGTGCTCAAGGTTCATCACCCAGAGGAAAAGTTTTCATGTGATGTGATTTAGAGTGCTATGGAATTTGCCCTGGCGTACATATACATTGATATTTCAATTTCTATATCAAAATGTAACTTTGGTTATAGTTAAACAAAAACAATGTAATCCTTGAGAGTTGAATACATATCCGGCTATCTTTGTAACAATGACTTGGAGCGCTTCTTAGGAAAAAATGTAACAATCAAACAATGTTTAGACATATCTTAATTTCTAGTTTCAGCACTACTCAGTGTCTTTTCAGCATAGTTCTTTGCAAACACATCATTTTTCTTGAATCAAACTGAGGAAATCTTTCGAGGCACCACTTTGTGTTATTGGTTGTGATGTTGGTTGGTTTTCAGCTTCAGGGTTGACTCTTATTTCACCACTAGATGGCTCATTAGAGGGAAGACCTGTAAAACAAACCTCTGTCCTCTCCTCCCTTCTTGCTCCTCTGAATGCCCTGTTTCTCCTCTTTTATTCTGACCCATTTTATATTTTATCCACTCGATTTTTTCTTCTCTCTCATCTATTCCTTTCACAATATTTCTTACATTATCTTCCTCCACTCTTTCCAACTACTATCTCTCCTTTTACCTTCCCTCTTATTCTCACTTGCTTCTAGTTGTCTTTCCTATTTTTTCGCCCATCCCTTTCTTTTCCTCTCCTCCCATCTTTCTAATTTCATCCCCCCTTTCTATTCTTCTCATATCCCTACAGTTTCTTCTCCTTTCCTTATGTCCTTTATTTCATCCTTTTCCCATCCCAACTTTTACTCTCCTCTTCACTTGCCTGTTCATCTCGTTTCCTAACCACCCTCTGCTCTCTTTTTCTTCCCTGTTTCCTTCCTTCCTCTACAACCCCTAATCTTTTAAATCCACCTCACTTTACTATCATTTCCTGCTCTCTCCCTCTCTCTAAACTCCCTCCTTCATCAAGTCTTGTTTTTCTTCTTCACTGTTCCAAATACTTTCCCCTTCTCATCTCGTCATTTATTCTTTTACTTTTTACCACCCTTTCTTCCTCCACTCTTTTCCTCCCGCTGCCCATCATCCATTCTTCTAAAGCTTTTCCTCTTTCTGGACTCTTCTCTTCATATCCTCCTTTCCATCTGGCATGCCAGATCTTGCAGACAGAGGAAGAGAGAGAGAAAGTGTGTGTGTGTGTGTGTGTGTGTGTGTGTGTGTGTGTGTGTGTGTGTGTGTGTGTGTGTGTGCATGTGTGTGGGTGTGTGTGTGTGTGTGTGTGCGTGGGTGTGTGTATGTGTGTGTCTGTGAGAGAGAGAGTGTGTGAGAGGGAGAGAGAGAAAGTGTGTGTGTGTGTGTGTGTGTGTGTGTGTGTGTGTGTGTGTGTGTGTGTGCGTGCGTGCGTGCGTGTGTGTGTGTCTGTGTGTGTGTGTGTGTCTGTGTGTGTGAGAGAGAGAGAGTGTGTGAGAGGGAGAGAGAGACACACACACACAAATAAAGAGAGCCAGCATACTGAAGCTGAGCAGTGTGCGGGTTGAGGAGCAGGATCACTTCTGTCCTCAGAGCTCAGGACGATCCAGTCTCAAGTGTCACTGAGAGGAGCAGAGTCTGCAGCTGGTTGTCCACAGAGAAACAAGATTAATAAGACACCGGACCTTTTTTCAGACTTCAGGATGATCTATCACCTTTCAAATCAACACAGAGACTAAGCTGCTTCGGCTCGGTTAAATTAACCATTCCCTGAAAGAGGACTAAAGAAGAAAAAGAAGAGGAGGAGGAGGACAAGTCATTCTATCAACAAAAGACAATCAAAGAGGTCTAAATTGGCGGCTTTGGGGACTATTGGATGTTTTGTCCCTTCTGAAACCCAGAAGAAAAGAGGAATAAAGAAAAAGTGACACGAGAAAAGAAGGAAAATGGTCCCATTGTAAGAACAACCAGAAGAGGATGTTGATGTCTGTTGCATCCACTGATTCGCAAAGAGAAGAAGAAAATAACATTGAAAGAAACATAGAGAGAAGAAGACAATAAAGATAGCTTTTTACCAAATCCAAGAGGAGGAATAAAGTAGATAAGAAACAGACGGAAGAAGTTTTTCTACCAACCGATTGATCAAAGACCTTGTAGACCAGCATTTGTGTCATTCTCTAAAGTTCGGATAACAACGAGGAACATCAGCTTGTTAGAATTAGGGAAGAAAATTCATTTTACATCAAAGTTTGAGATTTTTATTAAATATTCTCAAAGAAAAAGGTCTTCATTTGCAGTTTGCTGAAGACAGAGAAGTAAAAGGACCAAACATAACAGTCAAAGGAAGCTACAAAAAGAGAATAATTAAACAGAGGAATAAAGAGAAAAGAAAAAAGAGTAAAAGAGAAATATCTTCTGAAAAGGGAGGAAAAATAAATTCGAAGCGACCACAGAGACAAAAAGGAATAATCAAGGCACAGGGATGAACCAAGAAGAGAGGGAAGAGTAAAGAGCCCAACAAGGACACATTAAAGTAATAGGGGGGACTGAAAAACAAAAGTCCTGGAAAAGGACAAAAAAGGTTTATAGAGGAAAATCAAGAATAGAGACTGAGAAGGACCAGGTGTGACAATGAGGCTGCCTGTGCTTCTTGCAGCTTCTCTCTCCGTCCTCTACATTGCAGCCGTGGTCCCGGCAGAAAGCTTGGCCCCGGGCCGGCTGGAGCGCTGGGTCCGATCAGGCCTCCAGTCGCTGCAGTGGGACCAGCTGGAGCGATGCCTCCGCATGTCCTCCCTCACTGAGGCCGAGTGCAGGCGCATGGCCCACCTCCCAATGTCCTCTGTGGCCGTTTACATATCGGAGCCTCGCTCTGCTGCAGGTAGGAAGAGCAAAAACGTTTGTTTTTTTAATGCTGAGTGAGGGTTTAACAGGAGATATAATACAGGTTACAAACAGTTGATGTACATTTCTAAGTGATAAAAAATGTCAAGATGTGAAGAAAATCCATGGTATTGGACCGTTAAAAATGGTTAGTTAAAAATATTTCATTGATGCATAAATAGCCAACATCAAAGTTCATGTTAACACTGCCCAATTGGAGAGAACACTAACAAGAGAGTGAATGAGACATCATGTGCAAAAATGAACTGTTTTAATGGATGTAATATGACATTTGACAAATTAACTTAATTGAAAAGTAAATATTACAAGTAAAATGAAAAATGTGTGAAACCTGTTGACATAAAAATTGCTCTGTTATCCTTCTATATCATATAACTTTAGAATTACCATAATATGTTTTGTAATTTATGCAAAAGGCTACAGGTTTTCTTTGAAGATGTAACCACTCATAAAGTATGACCCTAACATTGAGCATAATATGTCCTCTTTAATGTTCTAGTATCTCTTTCAAATGCAGCATTAGCTTTGTATAGTTGACTCTCCTAGTAACAGTCTATTTTTTATCAAAACCCTCCAGGTAACTCAGACAAAGTTTTTGCCATCCTGCCGGACTCCTCAGGTGGCTCGATGAGCTACAAGCCCCGGGGAGGATTCAGTGTCAGCCAGGCTCTGAATGGACGGGAAGGAACCCACAGGCGACGGCAGCTTTTCCCTGGCTCCACAGCCCATGATGCCGTGCTGGTGCTGGATCCAAGCCCAGGGGAGAACTTTGGACACCCAGTGGTCCTCTTCTACGTGGATGTAAATGTGACAAAGAAGAGATGCTCCCACCTGGATGGAATTTACCTGGGTGAGTCTTTTGTACACATAAAGAAATAAAGTGGTTAGCCTATGTTAACTTTGTTTAAATCATCTATTACTTGCAAGTTAATTTCTTTGTTAGTCAATTGTTTTTTTCCGCATATTGCATTTACAAAGATTACTATGCTTACAAATTGTTTTCTGGTATAAATCTTCAAGACCTGTCAGATGCAAGGGAAGCTTTGAATCTTTAGCATTCATAATTCTAGTAGTAGTAAGCAGTGGTTTTGTTCTAGTGATGATGGTAATAGCAGATAAAGCTCATAAGCAAAAGTATTAGTAATTATAATCACTAACGGGGTGCCACAGGGATCTATTCTTGGTCCCATTACAATTGATATTATTCATAAAAAAACGATTAAACTATATTTTGTTCAGATGATACAATTTAATGTCACAAATTCTGTCATAAGTGAGTTGTTATTATTAGTAGCATTAGTCTTTCAATGTGACTTCGTTGTTCAATTTGAATCCATGCTCCAAATGTGCTCGTATCTCTGAGCGTATTTAGGGTATGGCGTGTAAAGTTCTGCCATTAACTGAAGCAGAAGAGAAAATTACATTTGGATGTGCATGGTCTAACCCTCTGAAAGCTCCATTTATAGCTCATTGTGTGATGCAGGATACTTTTCTGCAGCTTCAGCACTTTTAACCCACAGCAACACCATTCACAACTTCATGCTCTGATTTAGGACTGACAACATAAAGATATCATGAGGTTTAACATTTGGTTAAGATTAAAGGATAATTCATAGCTTTTGTTTAGCTATAAATGATGATCAAAAGTAAATTGCCAGAAATAATAATCAAATTGTATTAAATGTTCGTCTGAAAGCTTCTCCTACCTCTACTCATCACTTAATATGGGGGTAAATCCATATTTCATGCCCTATATATTTTTTAATATTGTCATATATAATTTTTAGTCTTAATACATCTATGTATTGGGGAAAACAAAGATGCTCTGAGTGATCACAGAGAATTTCAGGAGGAGTTGGGCAGATGTTCCATGACACTTGGAGTATTTTGGACATATTTTTAAAACATCAATGTCTTAAAAAGGTCCACTATTGGTGGCGGTAAACAACCGCATTACGGTGGATAAAAGGCCAAAGTGAGAGTAAAAGCAGTAAAAGAAGTGTAGAAATAGGGCACAGGGACATGTATTCTGTAATGGTCCTCTCAATTCCTGTGAAAGTAACATGCTTGCAAGTGCAAGTTGTTGACCCCCGCTGTGAGAGAGGTTAGGGCCAGATGTTGAGGTAAATTTGGCCCGGTTTTATATGACTGTCAATTATTCATACACATACACACACAGCACTGGACCCCCTGATGGGCCCTGTAGATGGTTTTGGACCAAAGTCTTTTAGAGCGAAACTTCATTTAGACCCCATTTAACCTGGTGGTGACAGCAAAAAAGAAAAAAAAGGGAAGGGTGAAAAAAAAGTTTTGGGAAGCACACGATGAGAAGAGAAAATGATGACATAAAAGAAAATTGAGCTGCATTTTGAGCGGTTGCAAATATACAAAGGTTCAATCTATCTTTTAAACATTGCTATTGTGTTTTTCTGTTATGAACACAATTAGGCATAGTCGCAGATGTATGCCTCATCCGATCTGCATGCAAGGATAAACCTTCTGCAATAACCCTAGCCTATGACTAGTATAGGAAAAATGAGTGAAATGCATACGCCAGCACCATAGGAAATTAATAGAGGCAACCCACAAACATTAGAGGGAAGATAAAAAGTTTAACGATACCATTAAAATGCAGAGAAAGTAATAATACCGTAAATACTACTTAAATTGTTTAGTAAGAAGGCTCATGGTCACATAAAGTATTGGCCAGGTGCACAATCTCACACATCTGAAACTGCTTTTGTACACTTAAAGAATGCAACATAATAGGCCTATTAAGAAGCCAAACCAGTTATAATAGACTAATCTAATATAGTTACACACGCAAAGAAAGTACACATGCAAATGCAACAGAAACAGTAAACCATCAACACACAGCTTCTAAATATTTAAAATTAGATTTTTTTTCATCACCATTGGCAATATATGTATGCTGTAGGTGTAGTTAGTATACACTGGTGTACGTAGGTTCTCAACGCTCTCCTATCCATTTTTTGGAAAATAATCAGCACCTTTAAGTGTGTGATCAGGACAGTTAAGAATCAGTTTAGCTTTACATACATAGATATGCTTACACCTGTAACAAACATTTGATTCGTAAGGTTTAATTACGATCTCACTTTTACAAATACAATTCAACATTTTTCTGTTAAGAAGGGGAGGCCAAGCTGACCATTACAGCCCACTGATCTTATTTCCAAATGCTGGAGAATATGTTGACTCATCTTGTGTTCTTTCACTCTCTGTGTCTTCAGGTGAGGAGTGTTTGACTCTGGCTTTGAAGGGTCGCTGTCAGAACCAGCTGAAGCGTCGGCAAGCAGGGCCAGAGAGGCTCATGGGTAACGGACATGGTCGGCTGGCAGGTGGTGCAATGCGTGGTAGTACAATTACTACTAGTGGGGGAAGGCTTTGTGAAGTCCACTTCCTCCCACTGGTTGTCGGAGTTGGAGACAGCAACCGAACGCAGAGACTCAGATGTGTTGGTACGTTTTAAATAATTCCTTTTTTTCAGGGTTCAGCAGGTCCGAACAAAATCCAGCCAACTCCTTTAAGTATTAAAGATATAGGAAGTTATACTTCTCTTATTTCATTCAAGGAGTTTCCCTAAACCAGGCTAAGTTCATCCTGGGTCTCTACCCAGATGTGGGACCAATTCATTGCTTTAGCAAGTCACCACTAGCTAAGTCTTTGCAAGTCAAATCCCAGGTCAAGACAGTTAAGTAACTAATCAAATAGCTGGAGACCTTTGATATCAGTGCCAATGTCTTGGCAATCCACCTAATATTGTGAAATAAGTGACTGAATATTTGTTTGAATATGTCAGTAAGCTTATTTTGTATTGAATTTGAGATTTGAAGAAAACATTTGATGTCAATAGTCTTGGTGAAATTCAGGTTGTAAAGTTCCACCTGATTTTAAATGTTGGGTGGCACGCTTCTGCACTTTTCCTGAGTGAAATGCAGAATAATTCTCATGTTGTGCCAAGACCACCCACACCTGCCGCCTCTGCCAGAAACCTGGGCCTCGTGAGAAAAACGGCTGGGAAAACGGTATCATGCTGTTATAGAAAACACAGACAATCCTTAGGATAAAACCACCTACCCACCTTGGCAAACTACAAATATGGGTTAGGATTACGTTTTCCTTAATTTATTGATTGTGCCCAATTAAACCCACTGAGTACACTAGCATACTAAGTTTGATTGGACCTGATGGCAGATGATGTGTTTAATGTTTTATCACGGAGGCTCTGCTTTATTTAGAAGTTGTACTTAAGACATGAACCTGTGCACTTTCTGACTTGCCCTTTACTCCATCAGACCATGCAGAGTTTGCAAGGTGCCCTCAGCCGCTGCCAATGGGCTCTCCCAGTTTGCCTGTCTCCAGCTGTGAGCTAAATAAAAACACCAGACGCTGCCACCAGCAGCCATTGGCCACACACCTCTCCTGTCGACTCTACCAGACCTGTGACCACGCTGTGCTCATCTCAGGTAGGACAGTTGTTTTTTTAGATTCACATTTTTCGTGCCAAATTAAACCAAACAGATGGACTTAAGATACAATCATTGAAGGTTTATCAGGAGATGTATCGTGTCTCAATGTCTAAAGTCAATGTATTGCTGACTGAAGAGGAAAGACTAGCAGTTTGACAGCCTGAGACACCTGAACATCTCAGCAAACATGCCCTCAATCTCCACTGGACTCGCCAAGAAATCTTGGTTTACGGCACAACGGACCATTAAGCAACCAAAACAGAAAGAGGATAGGGTTTTTTTTTCTCCCAATAACTGTTGTAAGCTGTCTCCAGGTACCGAACAGTACATTTGTTTTGTTTTTTCAGTTACTATCCCGCAGTGTGGCCTATCAGTGTTGTTGGGTGCTGCTAGGCTTTGAGGAAAACAAAAAGTGTGTTCGCCACAGCCTCACCAATGATAATACTACTTGGAAATGGAGGAAGAAATGTCTGTTTCCACTTGAATATCTTCTATAATGTCATAACCATAGATAAATACTGTTTAGCAGGTTATTTAAGAACCCACGTAAGAGTTTAAGGTGCAAGAACTAATGGTAAGAATGAAACACTTGGATTGTAATAGTGACATTTTGGCTGTGTGTACAATGGTGCGCTGCAGGCGGCTGGCAGCAGCAGATGACGTTCCAGCGTCATGTCCAAAATCTTCAGAGGTTTTACAGAATGCTGCAGAACAACGGCTTCCACAAAGAACACATCAAGACCTTCTTTGCCAGCAGCGGACACTTTACTGGTAAGACAGAGTTGCTCTATGAACAATACAAAAATTATTCTTGCAATTCTACTTGAAACAACTTATTCTCTGTCAAACGTGGCAACAATTTGTTCCTATAAACCTAAGTAATAGCCCACTTCTTTTATTACATACGCTCTACGGAAAACTGGATAGGTTAATTACGGCATTTTACGGTCCATTATTTATTTAGAGCAGACCCTTGCAATGGATGCAGTTCTGATCGCCAAACATAACAAGTAAACATGTTTTGGAAACAATGACATCATTTTAAATCCATACATTATGTCAAATTATTGATTTCGATAGTAGTTAGTAAGTAAGATAGTCTTGTTCAAACCATTAAGCTTCAACAGAGCATTTCAAAATTAATTTACAAAAATGTTGACATGCTGCCTGATTATTTTTGAAAACCGAGCACTGCATTAAAGCCTATGTCTTTTATTTATAGTCTAAATGCCAGAGAAAGATCTTATACTTTTTGTTTCCCCTTATTTTTTTTAGGGGAAATGTCTTAAGAAACTCACTTCTCTGTTTGGCTCCTAAACAGCAAAGCTCCCCAAAAGATTTTAACTATTTCAACTCAACATCTTGTTGGGTTCAGAATTCCAGAAAAGACAGACAACTTCTAAGT
The DNA here is from genome assembly GCF_902827175.1 of Gymnodraco acuticeps. Lineage (NCBI taxonomy): Eukaryota > Metazoa > Chordata > Actinopteri > Perciformes > Bathydraconidae > Gymnodraco > Gymnodraco acuticeps. The sequence goes on from NW_022990016.1 coordinate 2,114,026, forward strand.
TTAACTATTTATTGTAAAGAGAGCAAAATATATATTCACTTGGCCAAGGACTCGCCACGTCTCGGAAATCACAGCTAGCAAAGCTATAATCTGTAACCACCGAATCCGTAAAGAGCCCCGAACCTCGTGTGACAATACATTTTATTACACAGGGCGTTGCCCGTACATTTATGATTGGTCAAGACTAGCTGAAGAGATACCGTTGGCAACACGATCCTCCAATCATCATTCGGCCGGCTGGCGAGGTCCCTCCCTACTCTGTCTCTAACACACATCATTTGTTTTCTCTAACGTTTCTTCAGATATAGCGGAAAACCATAATGGTGCTTCCTAGCTCTGCGGGGGAGCGCGGCTCCCATACAGAGTCAAGGCCGGTGCGATGTGCTGTTCTAACGACCTCTTTGTATTCTCTCAGTCTCTGCACCTGACCTTGCTACTTTCAATATTGCAAGCTAAACACTTTCTCATGTAACTTTTCCCTACGTTCCTGTCCACCCCATCAAAACTTGGGGGGGGGGGGGGTGTGATTGGGTCCATTTATTCCAAAGTCACAGCACATACAATGAGCACAATAAGCAAATAATGTAATAGTAAGAATCTTGTAATGATATATAAAAATAGACTCCACAATCTCTAAAACATGCCTCACACTTTCCCACCCTCTCACCCCCCACAGAGGATTTAGAGGGTGTGTACTCTGCAACGGAGAAGGCAGTGATTCGTAACCACATGTCGTACGTCTGCAGGAAGCAGCACTGCGCCGACACACTGGTTCTGTACCTGAACTCTCCAACACGCAACGATGGCACCATGCTGCTGTGGGACGCCAACCTCAACGGCATTGTAAGGGAAAATAAAACACTTACTTAACTTACTTACTTAAAGCACTGATAATGAAGGGGTTTAAGAAAAAAGAGAACATTTAGTTAATGTCATGTCAATTATTAAAAATCAGCGAATGGAAATTCTAGTTAATGCTTGTTTCCATAAACTTACATTATGCAACTTTTAGGCTACTTTGGTTAATAGAGATAATTTCCCCAATGGGTACCATAACACCATTGCAGAAGAAGAGCACACAAAAAGATGATGTAATCAAAGAACTCTGTCCAAAAACAACCGGAAACAATGTGGAAAAAGTTTCTTTTGTATTCATTTGAGGAACGTTAGTCGCTTTGTGATTCGACAAACACATCTAATGTTTACGTATTTACATTTTTGTTAAAGTCACACATACATTATTCTTGAAGTCTATTCCATTGCACTTTTGATTCTATTGACACCAACTTTTCCTCCTTAGCCAAGAAACACAGACCAAAAGAGAGGGTCACCCAGAAAACAGCATTTCTGTTGTTGTCTTTCAAAATGAGGAAATTAGCTCAACTGGCAGTTATTACAAAACAATTGTGACAAAGTCATAATGGATCCAGCAGGTTGCGATTATGGATGTTAATACATGCTTGCAAAAAGTATTCTTAAGTTTATTTTTCAAATAATATACATTTAAGTTATTAGTGCTGACATAGGTAGGGCCTTTCCCATTCTTTGGTGTATGTCCCTGATATTTCAGCTGATAAATCCTATTTTCCAACGTTGACACAATGATAAAAAATCAGATTTACCTTCCTCATTTGTACATCCTTTCACGTCTTCTCCTCCCTTTCTATCTCCAGGCTGACCTGAAGGAGCGATACTCCGTCAACGAGCTGCTGGCCGACCTGGCGGGCTGCAGGGCGACTCGTGTTCTGCTGTTTGTGGACCAGAGCTACAGCGGCGTTCTGTCCAAGAGGCTGCGAGGGTCCCAGAAACATCTCAACGTGGTTTTGATCCAGAGCCAGGCACGGCAGACCCACAGCCACCAGAGGATGAACCCTGGCTGGGAGGAGAGCAGCTGGTCCTACATCAACCCTGCGAGCTGCCTGCTGGACCAACTGGGAAAGGTAATTTAAAGGTCACCAAAATCCACTTTTTCATGTCTTTTATGCATAAACATGTGTCCCCTCTGTGTAAAGAGATTATGAGAGTTTCAGGAAAAAAGATTCACTCACTTTTTGTCCTGATCCATTTATATAAAAACCTGTCTGAAAATGAGCTGATCAGATTTTGGCCACTTTATGATGTCATAACGATTTTTTTGGCTTGCGTAACCATTAGCCAATCACCAACCAAGGTAACCCCCCGTTCCCCCTTATCACCTGAATCTCCTCCTAGAGCACCATTGTGTTCTTTTTAACCAAATATCTCTCAGAGGGGCGTAGGGAGGGGCTCCTTATTTTCATCTAAAGTCACAGACAGAGAATCAGCACTTTTGAAACAGGGCTGAAACAGAGGGGATTATGGGATGCTGCAATGATCTGTTTGGTGTTTGGAGCCCAACACTTCAGAGACATGTTTTGTATATATTTGAGACCTATAATATATTGATGAGAAACAGTATGGGGACCTTTAACACATGTAAAGGATTCTTTTAATTTGACTTTTTTTTCTTATAAACCTCTAATCACTGATTGTTGTCCTCAGGGTCCTGGGATGTCTCGTCTCCTGGAGCCATGGGCTGGTCTATTGAACGTGACACTGGCCGGCGCCCCCTGCAATGCCACGCCGCCTCTGACGGATGGCGAGATGCGGCGAGAGTACCAGGGCTGCCAGAACTTACCAACTGCACTCTGGCATCAGAAACACAGGAGGACCAACTGAGAGAGAGACAGAGAGACACTGAGACCAGGGCCGTGGGAAGTAGGGGTGCTGAGGGTGCTGCAGCACCCCCTGGTGGAGGACAGGGGATCTGCACTTCCACAAGATTAAATACAAATATAATACAATTTTCAGCCTTGATGTAACAACATTCATAATTAAGTAAAGATAACACCCTTTTCACCCCGGTTACATTTTCCATTTGCCCCGTACGATGGGCGCTGTAAGTGGGGGATGTTGGCTTATCAGGCGCCCGCAGCTCACAGCCAGCGAGAGAGAGAGAGAGAGAGAGAGAGAGAGAGAGAGAGAGATAGAAGAGAGAGAGAGAGAGAGAGAGACGAGAGAAGAGAGAGAGAGAGAGAGAGAGAGAGAG
>NW_022990017.1:0-20000 GCF_902827175.1 Gymnodraco acuticeps
AGTACTCTCTAATGAAATGAGAGGCTGGACGGAGCACAGCCCAGAACAGATGAGAGTGCTTTAGAGCATGCTCAGCAGTGTGCAGCTGGGTGGTCAAACCATCTAGCATTATGAATGAAGTGTGTTATATTTAAGCAATCATACACGAGAGGCCGTTCTTTAACGTCATTATTGGTACGACAGTACTGCGGCAGGACCGAGGCGCTTGCGCCTGTCGTGCAGGCGTTTTTCAGTTTTACAGTTTGCTTTTCAGTTTGTTTTTCAGTTTGCTTTTCAGGCCAAGGGTATACCGTTTTTCTCAGACGCGGAGGGATACTGACTTGTTGTGAAAAGGCACGTTCTATTTGACCGTTCTTTGATCGTGGAATCAAACACGCCTATTGACCAATCAGAGAGCTTGCTCACACCTATGTGTTATAGAATTGGTGCTAAAGTTTGCATTTGGTGTGTCTGTAGTTGTGAGTGCAGTTCTTCACGAGCGGGAGAAATGAGGAGTTTTGCACTTTGGGGGTTTTTGTGAATTGTGTTTAGTGTTCTGAGAAACTGAGCAATTAAAAAAAAAAGTGTTATCAATCGAGAAAAACTGTAATATGCACTGACAGTAGTTGTGATACCATGAGCTGCCACATGATGGAGCTGATGTACAGATAATGATTCCCTTCAACTTCTCTCCCTTCCTCTTCTCTGTGGGGACTTCCGGTCTCAGAAGTTACTTTCACTTTGTTCCCGTTGTGACGCAGAAGTTTTCCTCCTCGTTAAACTCTTGGTAAGTGACAGTAAGAGTGAATGACTCTCAGCTGATCTCTGCTCTCACCTCAGACTCATCTCTCATGTGTTTATTGCTAACAGTTATTTATATTATTGATAATAACAGCTGCAGCTGCTCTAACAGCATGCTAACAACATGCTAACTCAAATCAATACTTCAGGAATAGGGTTGGGTACCGAGAACCGGTTCCGGTTCAGAACCGGTTCCAACATTTCGATTCCAACGGCATCATTTAGAAATGTGAATTTCGGTTCCGCTTTTCGATGCCTGAGGAAATGTTTCTCGCCGCTCTCCGTAGCCTACTGTATGACTGCGAAGGGAAGTGTAGCGTTGTACCCAAAGTGTAGCGTTGTACCCAAAGTGTAGCGTTGTACCTAAAGTGTAGCGTTGTACCCAAATTGTAGCGTTGTACCCAAAGTGTAGCGTTGTACCCAAAGTGTAGCGTTGTACCCAAAGTGTAGCGTTGTACCCAAAGTGTAGCGTTGTACCCAAATTGTAGCGTTGTACCCAAAGTGTAGCGTTGTACCCAAAGTGTAGCGTTGTACCCAAAGTGTAGCGTTGTACCCAAATTGTAGCGTTGTACCCAAAGTGTAGCGTTGTACCCAAAGTGTAGCGTTGTACCCAAAGTGTAGCGTTGTACCCAAATTGTAGCGTTGTACCCAAAGTGTAGCGTTGTACCCAAAGTGTAGCGTTGTACCCAAAGTGTAGCGTTGTACCCAAATTGTAGCGTTGTACCCAAAGTGTAGCTTGTACCCAAATTGTAGCGTTGTACCCAAAGTGTAGCGTTGTAGCCAAATTGTAGCGTTGTACCCAAAGTGTAGCTTGTACCCAAATTGTAGCGTTGTACCCAAAGTGTAGCTTGTACCCAAATTGTAGCGTTGTACCCAAAGTGTAGCTTGTACCCAAATTGTAGCGTTGTACCCAAAGTGTAGCTTGTACCCAAATTGTAGCGTTGTACCCAAAGTGTAGCGTTGTAGCCAGGGCCGCCCCTGGCCAACTTGGGGCCCCAAGCGACATTGTGAGATGAGCCCCCCCCCCAACCGACAGTTGTGTTTGGAAACAAAGTAGGCTACTTTCTAAATATAATTCCTGTTTATTATTATTATCAACAGTTGCTTTTTTGCACAGTGAGGTACATGGTAAATGTGCATGTATGTTGTTCAGTATGCGTTTACAGGTACGTCTGCATTTCCTGCCAAATACTAGCCTCAAAAAGATTAAAATATAATTAATGCAAATAAACTACTTCTACTAATAATAATAATCATAATCAATTAAATAATATAAATATATTATTTTATTATAATATAGTTGTAATAGAGTCAAGACAAAACATGCTTATGACATGCTCAAAAACTGATATTTCTTAAATCTGTATTCTAGTTCCCTCTGTCAGCAATGTATCAACAACTACACACACATTGCTATCAGTATTTCTCTGTGTTGTGGTTGACATGATGATGACTGTTAGGAGTTAAGGGGAGAGGCTGAGCGTCACCATGATGATGACTGTTAGGAGTTAAGGGGAGAGGCTGAGCGTCACCATGATGATGACTGTTAGGAGTTAAGGGGAGAGGCTGAGCGTCACCATGATGATGACTGTTAGGAGTTAAGGGGAGAGGCTGAGCGTCACCATGATGATGACTGTTAGGAGTTAAGGGGAGAGGCTGAGCGTCACCATAATGATGACTGTTAGGAGTTAAGGGGAGAGGCTGAGGGTCACCATGACGATGACTGTTAGGAGTTAAAGAGAGAGGCTGAGCGTCACCATGATGATGACTGTTAGGAGTTAAGGGGAGAGGCTGAGCGTCACCATGATGATGACTGTTAGGAGTTAAGGGGAGAGGCTGAGCGTCACCATGATGATGACTGTTAGGAGTTAAGGGGAGAGGCTGAGCGTCACCATAATGATGACTGTTAGGAGTTAAGGGGAGAGGCTGAGGGTCACCATGATGATGACTGTTAGGAGTTAAGGGGAGAGGCTGAGCGTCACCATGATGATGACTGTTAGGAGTTAAGGGGAGAGGCTGAGCGTCACCATGATGATGACTGTTAGGAGTTAAGGGGAGAGGCTGAGCGTCACCATGATGATGACTGTTAGGAGTTAAGGGGAGAGGCTGAGCGTCACCATGATGATGACTGTTAGGAGTTAAGGGGAGAGGCTGAGCGTCACCATGATGACTGTTAGGAGTTAAGGGGAGAGGCTGAGCGTCTCCATGATGATGACTGTTAGGAGTTAAGGGGAGAGGCTGAGCGTCTCCATGATGATGACTGTTAGGAGTTAAGGGGAGAGGCTGAGCATCACCATGATGATGACTGTTAGGAGTTAAGGGGAGAGGCTGAGCGTCACCATGATGATGACTGTTAGGAGTTAAGGGGAGAGGCTGAGCATCACCATGATGATGACTGTTAGGAGTTAAGGGGAGAGGCTGAGCATCACCATGATGATGACTGTTAGGAGTTAAGGGGAGAGGCTGAGCGTCACCATGATGATGACTGTTAGGAGTTAAGGGGAGAGGCTGAGCATCACCATGATGATGACTGTTAGGAGTTAAGGGGAGAGGCTGAGCGTCACCATGATGATGACTGTTAGGAGTTAAGGGGAGAGGCTGAGCATCACCATGATGATGACTGTTAGGAGTTAAGGGGAGAGGCTGAGCGTCACCATGATGATGACTGTTAGGAGTTAAGGGGAGAGGCTGAGCGTCACCATGATGATGACTGTTAGGAGTTAAGGGGAGAGGCTGAGCGTCACCATGATGATGACTGTTAGGAGTTAAGGGGAGAGGCTGAGCGTCACCATGATGATGACTGTTAGGAGTTAAGGGGAGAGGCTGAGCGTCACCATGATGATGACTGTTAGGAGTTAAGGGGAGAGGCTGAGCATCACCATGATGATGACTGTTAGGAGTTAAGGGGAGAGGCTGAGCGTCACCATGATGATGACTGTTAGGAGTTAAGGGGAGAGGCTGAGCGTCACCATGATGATGACTGTTAGGAGTTAAGGGGAGAGGCTGAGCGTCACCATGATGATGACTGTTAGGAGTTAAGGGGAGAGGCTGAGCGTCACCATGATGATGACTGTTAGGAGTTAAGGGGAGAGGCTGAGCGTCACCATGATGATGACTGTTAGGAGTTAAGGGGAGAGGCTGAGCGTCACCATGATGATGACTGTTAGGAGTAAAAGTTTACTTTTTATTCATGTATTTTTTATTCATGTATTTTTTCTTTTAATGTTTCTTTTATTATCTTTTACTGTTTTTAAATGCCTTTGTCTGAATGTCTTTCATTTCTGTAAAGCACCTTGAATTGCCTTGTGTTGAAAGGTGCTATATAAATAAACTTGCCTTGCCTTGCCTTAAGGCAGTGGTTCTCAAAGTGTGGGGCGCGCCCCCCCTGGGGGGCGCAGAGGCATGCCAGGGGGGGCGCGAGAGACCAGGAGGAAAAATGGTTATATAAAAAAAAAGATAAGATTAAAAAAAAAAATCATAATTTGAAAAATTATTGATTCGAAAATAATATGATACAGTACAGTACTATTACGTCTGGGTCTCTGTGTTTCATTAAAGCTCGGCTCTGTGTGTGGAACGAGCCATTTTGTGTGCGCGAGAGAGAGAGAAGAGAGCGCACCGGTACCGGAGATCGTTGTTCTTAGCTTCTGGTGCTAGCGAGCTACGCTAACGGATATAAGGAGTTTTTTCAACAACAAAGTGGAGGAGAGTCCTCTCCTGTCAGACTGAGAGACTCAGTGAACTAAAGGACTCTCTCATTGATATCTCAGTGGGCCCCTCCCCTTTTGGAGCGTAGGGCAGATTTAGGAGAGAGTTCCGTCTCGTAGCGTTTGTGCACTGTTTTGAAATGCCGCTCCTAAATTACCCTTCTTCGATAAAGCCACGCTCGCATTGCAGATGAGACAGATGGACTTTGAATTGGAATAGATACAAAAATAATCATCCTCCCACTCGGAGTGAACATTATATATTTGGGGCTTTTTTGCTTCTGCCATAAATGTGGTCTTGTGTGTGTGCGGACTGTCACTCCTGTTGACACGGACAACCTCAGCGAAATAGTGCCCACTGCCCACCAGCCACGCCCCGACACATGGGGTCACGCCGGCCAATCACAAAGCTTTGATGCGTTCAAGTGCATTATTCTGGCACAGGAAGATTATGTTATTGGACATTAACGATAAAACAGAATGTTGTTGTTCTATTTTTAGACACATCTCGCGATCGACTGGGAATCTCCCCGCGATCGACCGGTCGATCGCGATCGACTGGTTGGGCACCCCTGCTCTAGTTTCTTCATGTTTTTTTTTTTTCCCCCTCTTGCTTGCCCCGGACTTAAACTAGGCTTGTTTGAGACAAGCGAGACCTGCGCAGTTGCGATCAACGTCTTGCTAGTGCGTTGCATGATGGTTAGTCATTTTGTCCGACTTGCTCTGGAGGCCCGCCTACATGAGACGTTGAAATCTCGCGGGACAAAGACGCCCGCAGCCTTGAGAGCGAGGCGTGGCGAGTCGGCGCAGTTCCTCTCCACGGGCTGCGGAAGCGAAATGCTTGATGCAAACGACTCGCTGGTATCTCGAGCTGAGCGCTCATTGGTGGTTTTCACCACGTGCTGCTGATGAAGCTCTCCCATTGGCTCGGCAAAAGTTTGTTGTTGTTTTGTGTCAGTTTTACGTCGCCACATCCATTCTCATTTTTCATCATTGTTCCACAAAGTTTATCATCATGAAATTAATATCCATATATTTTATACTATACTTGCACTGCTTACCGTTTCATACTTTATATATCTTAGCATATTCATACACACTGTTCATACTGCTCTCAGGCTGATATCTAGTGTATTCATACCCCTCACTGTTTATTCATCATTCTATATGTTATTCTGTAGATTGTGAACATTACTTTTCACTTTACTGCTTGTTGCTCCTGGTTAGAAGCTAAACTGCATTTCGTTGTCTCAGTACCTGTAATCTGTGCAATAACAATAAAGTTGAATCTAATCTTGAGCAGGAACAAATGTATTTACTTAGTACATATCTGACATGAACGATTAAACACATGTGTGTATTCTTTATAAAAGCAAACCGAGTCAAGCCGACTCTGGAGGTGGCGGTTTGCACCTTAAAGTTGTTTGCAATCCGCCAAATAACCGAGAGAAGAAGAAGAAGACGAAGCCGACTCCGGGCTGTCCGACTTCGGGCGAGCTTTTTGAGACCTCCCCCGGCTGCGATCGTCTATTCTCGTCTACTTTCGAGGCGAGCCGCAACGCGTCTCAAACAAGCCTACTGTCTTTTCACCGACATCTCTTCACCTGCACTAGTGGCCGTATCAAAGCCGTGATTGGTCAGATGTCGATTAATTGCAACGGGTTCGGGTTACACACGTGCTCCCCTTGTCACCTCTCACTCTCGCGGGGGGGGGGGTGCGCGGAGAACTGAGCGGAGAACTGAGCGGAGAACTGCGCACAGCAGCTGAGGCCCTCTGGGCGGGGCCCCCTGCGCAAGGCGGGGCCCCATGCAGCCTGCGTGATTGGCCTGTAGGGAGGGGCGGCCCTGGTTGTACCCATAGTACAACGACAACAACCCACACATTGCGGTTGTACCTACACTTCCTACAGCGTAACCTGAGACCAGGGCGTTATAGATGTTCGCCTAGGGCGCCAGATCTGGGAGGCGCTGCGCTGACAGCTCTGGGAGAAGAAAAAAAAAATGTTTTGACCGTTGGGGCTCATCCTAATTTTCGGCCTTGATGTAACAATATTCATAATTAAGTAAATGTAACACCCTTTTCATCCCGGTTACACTTTTCATTTGCCCTGTACGATGGGCGCTGCAAGTGATGAAAATGGGGGATGTTGGCTTATCTGGCACCCGCAGCTCACAGCCAAAGTGAGAGTGAGCGAGGGAGAGAGGGAGGGAGAGAGGGAGAAAGGGACTGGTACGCGCTGTTGTTATTAGTATCTGGTGCTAGCTGCTCTAACGGAAGAAGAAGATGTTTCTACAATGATGTGGAGGGAGAGCTCTCCAGTCAGACTGAGAGGCTGATAACTACAGCTCAGTAAGGTAAAGGACTCTGAGTGTTTAGATAGTTCACTTTAGTCTAAGTCATCTCAGTGGGTCTCATATTTCCAAGGCACTCCTTTATGATTATTGGGATGAAACAGGTTTGAAATCATTCCAATGTATGCTATAGAACAGTAAACCAGACATATCGTTTTAAACTGGAGAGATACAAAACTATGCATAAATAAAATAGTAAAATAAGATATGAATGAACAACAAAAATAAAATACGTTCCATGTATTTGTTATTGGCTATGGGTTACTGGTTATGTTCACATACTTATTTAATTATTAAAATGTAAACCGATCTTTTTCATATGGGTGTTTAGAGTTGTACCCCTAGATCTAGTCTCTAGTAATTCTGCTTAAAGTGCACCAGATTGAAGCATTTTACTTTAACATGTTCAAACATTTCTTCCCGGTATGCCTGAGAGGCAGATATGCTTGTTTTTCTCAACAAGAACTTAATCATTTTTTTTACCCTGCCCCTCAAAGAATCGGAATTGAGAACCGTTAAGAACCGGAATCGAAAAGTAGAATCGGAATCAGAATCGTGGAAATTCAAACGATACCCAACCCTACTCATGCATGCACGTGCACGGTTGTGGCATGACCACCCAAACAGAAATATGTGGACACAAGATGTGTGCAAATGTATTTAGTTTCCTATCCATGTGAACATGATTTAAGTGGGGACCTAACCTAGGGGGGTGTTCTCCCCCAGAAAGATTTGTTTTTAAATATTGAAGTTAAAAGCATCAATCTGGTGCACTTTGAGAGCAACATTAGGAGATCTATGGAAACATCTCTCAACACCCAGATGAAACAGAACTGTAAGCAGATTTTATTTTTCTTAATGGATATTTTACAAATCACTCTCCTTTCAAACTGTATTCTTGTTTATTAATAACAACTGTTATTTACTGTCATATAGTATTGTATACCTGTTTACTTTATTCTCTTATTTTTTTATAACTATAATGATCATATAAAGATGTGCCTTTACCTCACTGGTTGTAGAAAAAGCTTCTTATATTCGTTAGCATAGCTAGCTAACCAGATGCTAATAACAACAAAGTTATTGACTGTATGATCAGTGTGACAGATGAACAGATGCCACTGGGCTTTCAACTAAAGACACAGCCACGCAGGAACTGCAGCATGTGTACGACTCCTTATGGGTACTGCAATTTGTGGAAGTGGCGGAGCGGCGTTCTGGTGCTCTCCGTCAGAACTGCATCCCTATCAGACGAGACATATACCACGTGATGACACTTAGGCTCGTGTTGTGTTCAAGGACCCTGACCTTGGCCAGGAAAAACAGGCACTCGCTTGTTTAATTTTTTTGCACTCTAGATTTCTTTAATTTTTTTCTTTTTAGCCTATGTTTATAAATTACCTCGAGGGCCGTAGCAAAAGGTCTTGCGGGCCGTATACGGCCCGGGGGCCTGAGGCTCCCCACCCCTGCCATAGAGGAACACCAGGGTGGGACCAGGCAGTTCCCTCTTTGCAGACAAGCATATGTGGTTGTTACGCAGGATCAAACAGGTAGCCTGTGATGAAGTAGGGTCGACCCTATATCATGTGAAGCAACCGAGCCGTGGTCCCCGAGGAAACTGGTGCCCGGATCAAGGCCAATTGATGAATGCCGCAGCCGACTAAGGCCGCTATGCAACAGTGGAGGATTAGAGAAACTGATGTTTGCCTGGCAATCCGCGGCGAAGTGGGGATGTGGAACTTCCACCCCGCTGCGGAACCCATGGTGGGACCCCTGAGTCAGACGGTTCGTTTTGGAAACCTTTCATATCGGTCAGCCATCAGAGTCGAACCCGCAGTTCGGAGGAACCGACAGCCAGAGCACCGGCACGTGGACCGGGGGAGAAGACCCTCCGATGGCGGGTCGCGTTTGCCATTCGATCAGTGAGGTCAGAGGAGAAGAACCCGCAGTTCGGACGAACCGACCGCCAGAGCACCGGCACGAGGCCGGGCTGGCGGAGGCCCTCCGATGGCGGGTCGCGTTTGTTACGGTTATCTGAGAGAACCCAAACGCAGGACACGGCAGTGTGTTACAAAGGTTTTATTTGGAGGAGATAATCCGGCTGGAGAGTATCCACTGGAGCGTAATCCATTGAAGAGTATCCTCCGGAGTTTTAATCCGCTGGAACGTAATCCACTGAAGCGTAATCCTGGAGCACAAGAAGAACAGGTAAGAATATATTCAGGTGTAGCGAAAATAGTCACTATACTTTAAGAAGGCTGAGAAGGCTAAGAGTTTTACCACTGGGGTTTAACAACGATCTGGCGCTGACAGGTTGTGGAGCCTCCGCTGATATACCATCCGTAATGGCTGATGGGAATCAGGTGTGTCGCAGAGGAGAGTGCTCAACTGTTTGCAGCTGGTGGAGATTTGAGCCGGGAGCCAGGAGTGACAGGCACCACGCCCACACAGACAGGGAAAGGGAAAACACACACACAAGGAAGGTGGCTGGAGAATGCAACCACCACAGCGTTTGCCATTCGATCAGTGAGGTGAGAGGAGAAGAACGCAGCAAAAATTGACAAAATCCGTTAATGTACGGTCGAGTTGGGGGGGGGGGGAACGGCTGGACAAAGGCCGTCGGGGGGCACCCAGGACTGGGCAGTGCCCCCGGTAAAAGGAGCCGGGTGAAACGGGCCAAAACAGAAAAATAAATAAATAAATAAAAAGAACCAGGCAAAAGGGGTGAAAATGTAAAAAAGTATCCGAAAATAGTGCCTCATAAGGCGGGTAGAGTCCCCTGTCAACTCCCCTTACATTCCTCCAGAGTCAGAAAAAAATCTGAGTTAACTTTTTGGAGAACCATAAAAGAGGGGTGAAAATGTAAAAAAGTATACGAAAATAGTGCCTCATAACCCGGGTAGAGTCTCCTGTCAACTCCCATGTCATTCTTCCACAGGCAAAATAGTCAGATTCAAGTTTTTGGAGAACCAGGGGAAATGGGTGAAAATGAAAAAAAGTATCCGAAAATAGTGCCTCATAAGGCGGGTAGGGTCCCCTGTCAACTCCCCTTACATGTCTCCAGAGTCAGAAAAAAGTCTGAGTTCACTTTTTGGAGAACCATAAAAAAGGGGTGAAAATATAAAAAAGTATCCGAAAATAGTGCCTCATAATGCTGATAGAGTCCCCTCAAACTCCCCTTACATTCCTCCAGAGAACAGTTCAAAAACTTAAAGTTTGGTAAGAACCATGCTGGGGGGTCTCTAGGCAACAAATTCATCCGAGCCAGAGCACACTAGGAGCGGACACATTCCTCCATGAAGTGAGACAGCCGTTTTTTTTCTGAGTCCTCTCAAAAACTGGGTAGCTTGAAAATGATGAATGCATTTTTTTGACGGAGAAGGGGAGGCTTGGTTTCCCCTCTCCGTTGTAAGTTGCAACGGAGGAGTAGAAAAGTGTCCGGGGCTTCGACCGGAAGCGCCGACAGGTTGAGCTTTTCAAAGCCCCTTCTCTGTTGGCACTTAGCCATTTTTTCAACAATTTTTTTAAAACTTCATTTTTGATTATTTTAAGATATAATTGACCGTTTTCTTTACTTTTTTCTTCTTTCAACGGCGCATGGCAGGCCGCCTATGAGCTCCCAAATTCGGCCTAGGAACCTCCAGGATTTGTGGGCTAAGCTCCATAAAACTGACAAAGTCACCCAGAAATGTCACTTTTATAGCCCAAAAATAAATAATAAAAATTCATTTAAATATTAAAAGGTACAATTGTGCTCCGAATTACCCGGAATTTGATTTATATAGCCCCATGATAGTGAATACAAATCATTTTCATGGAAAAAAGTGTTAAAACGCCTGATTAAAGCATATGCAGGACCCCAGTGAGCTCCAGACTATGTGCATTGTGTTAGGGAACCATATTAATGATAAAATAACTCATTTAAATGCAAAAATAATGATTACAAATCAGTTTTAGGGGGACAACTGTGGAGAGGAGCCTGAAAATGACTCTCCAGCACCCCGGAGAAGCAGGGTCTCAGACTCACAGGCACACAGGCAGAGAACCAGGGTGATGCACCCAGCAATAAGTCTTTGAAAGCTGGGGAAAAGTGCTGTGAATAGAGGGAGAGAGCAGCCAGAGAGAAGCGGGCTGTGAGAGCCACATAGCGCACCCACAGAGCTCCTTGCAGCACATGGCTCTCCCACCCAGGGGACAGGCTGCTTCACAACACTTTGTAACCCAGGAAAGCAGCTTGAATCGTGGGTACATGAGTGTTAAAAGTGCATTAAACTGTTTTAATTCCAATGCGCATTTGACTGCATAAACAGTCGGTCATATGGACAGAAAACTGTCCATTTCGTCCACATTTGACTCATGAAATGTACAAGAAGATAAGTACAGCAGAGTCACTGCTGTTAGCAGGGCCTCACACTCACAGGCACATAGGCAGAGACCCAGGGTGATGCACATGGCTCTTCCACCCAGCAATAAGTCTTTGAAAGCTGGGGAAAAGTGCTGTGAATAGAGGGAGAGAGCAGCCAGAGAGAAGTGGGGTGTGAGACTCACAGAGCTCACCCAGAGAGATCCTTGCAGCACATGGCTCTTGCACCCAGACTGCACCCAGAGAACAGGCTGCTTCACAGCACTTTACAAGCCAGGAAAAGTGATTGAATCCTGGGTATAGATGTTTTAAATAGTCTGATACCTCCAGGGCGCATCACCGCATTTTACAAGCCAGGGAAGGTGCCTGAATCCTGGGTAAACATTGTTTAAGTGTTTTTAAATGTGTGAAACAGTGTTTTGTCACTTTCAAAACTCTCCCGTCATTGACCGGAGAAATTGGGTCGATGTTGTATTCAATCTGACCGTTAATATTCCAGTGAGACGAAGTACGTACAATGACCGGAGTGATCCCATGTTCATTTTGTCCCAAAACTGGAGCATTCCCTCACCAATGTCCTGGTCCGTTGGAGGTTCCGCTGGGGGTCCTGCCAACTCCATGTCCTGTCCCGTTGGGGGTCCCGCCGACTACTCTTCTGCCGGGGGTCCTGCCAACCCTATGTCCTGTGTCGTTGGGGTTTCCGCAGAGAGTTCTGCCAACCCCATGTCCTGTTCCGTTGGAGGTCCCGCCGTCACCTGTCTCGCCGGGGGTCCTGCCAACTCCTTGTCCTCTTCCGTGGGGGATCCTGCCGACACCTGTCCCGCCGGGGGTCCTGCCTACTCCTTGCCCTGTTGCGTTGGTGGTCCAATCAACACCAGCCCTTGCTCCATCCGGGGTCCCATTGACACCAACCCATGTCATGTCCAGGATCTCGTCTACGCCTGTCCCACCGGCTCCGGTTCCTGTCCGGCCGACACCGGGTCCTGCCCGCCCTCAGGAGCTGTCCCATCAGCGCCTACCTGCCCGTCCTCCGGAGTTCCCCAGCCGCGGTCTTCGCCCTCGAGCCCGGCCCCCTGAGTGCCGCGGTCTTCGTCCTCGAGCCCGGCCCCCTGACTTTCCCGGCCGCTGCCTTCGCCCTCATGCTCGGCCCCGTGAGTTCGCCCGCTGTGGCCTTCGCCCCTTTATGAACTCTGCCTTGCCCCCGGGCCGTCCGCCCGAGACCCCCTCCATGGACTCTGCCTTTCCTGGGCTGTTGATCTAGACCCGTCCTCCGGACCCCCTCCACCCACCCAGTTTGAAATGTTTGACTTTGTTTAGGGACGTCTGGAATCCGTCACTTGAGGGGGGGGTTATGTCAGGGTTTGAGTTTTTGTGTGTCTAGTTTTGGGGTTATTTTGCTGTTCTGTCCTCCCTGTCGTTAGTGTCCCCGGTGTGTCTAATTGTCTGATTGTGTTCACCTGTTGCCCTTGTGTTTCTCCTCCCCTGCCCTTGTGTTTCTCGTCTCGTGATTACCCCTCCCTGTATTTACTCTGCAGTTCGCCTCTCCTCCCCCCCCCCCCCCCCCCCCCGCAGTTCAATGGGATACAACACGATAATACACAATTTATTATTTACTTTTTAAATCATTCACATCATTTATAAGATAAATACAATACTTATATGTAAAAAAAAATAAAAATGTTTATAAAATGTGTAAATCTGACAAATATTTTTTAAATCAATAACGTAGATTTTAATTTGAAAATATTTTAAAATCAATCAAATTTGTTTTAAATAGAATTATTTTGTTTTGTTTTTCAAATCAACATTTTAATATATTACATTTATTTTTACTAATGAATGAACTCATTGATGTCGGGTTCAGGAGCCATTTTGCTGACTCATGTTAACGGAGAGGAGACGCCATCTTTATCTTTCTCTGATATCAGTATTAGGATGCAGCAGCAGAGACCTGGACCTGGTCCTGGACCTGGACCTGGACCTGGACCTGGACCTGGACCTGGACCTGGACCTGAAGATGGACCTGGATCCAGCTGTGTGTCCATGAAGAGTGGCTGGTCTATGGATCCCCCTCTTGTCTTTGAATCTGGACGTCCTGCAGAGGGAAGGTGAGAATGTAAAGTGTGTCACGTGATCAGCTTCTTTCTGAGGAGTTCAGAGTTTATTCTCCCGGACGCTGAGACATTGTTCTGTAGCTCTTTGGTTCTTCTACTCCATCCTTTCAGAGAGGTTTCTTTGGTTCTTGTGTTGTTGTTGTTGTTGTTGTTGTTTGTTTGTTTGTTTGTTTGTAGCCTTTATTTAACCAGGTGAAGCCCCTCGAGATCAACACATCTCTTTTTCAAGGGTGACCTGCAGGACATTAGTTACACATGTAACATAGAAATAACAGAACAACAATAAGGATGACATACAACATAATGTACAGGGTACAGTTTACAAACTCTATTTACAGTGACAGGTACCATGAGTATCAAACAGCATGTCACCCAGCTGAGTTTTAAAATGATGCAGGGGAACCAAAGTGCTCAGTTTGAAACATGTTTGCAGACTGTTCCAAGTTAGTGGAGCTGCACAACTAAAAGCTTTCTTCCCTAAGACAGTCCTAGCACTTGGCACATTTAATAAAACAACATCATGAGATCTCGGGCAATAAGTACTTTCAATTCGTCGAGAGATCAGAGAGCAGATATAAAAAGGTAGTTTACCCAACATGGCTTTATAGATGAACATGTACCAATGACTGAGCCTCCGTACAGTTAGTGAAGGCAGACCTGCCTCGCATAGAGGGTACAGTGATGAGTAAGTGCTTTACAGTTAGTAACACATCTCAGGGCGCTGTGATACGCAGCATATAACTTGCTCAGGTAATTGGCAGGTGCATTCATATAGACCAGATCACCAGAGTCCAGCACAGGTCAAAAGGTCACAGAGCCTTTTCCTGGCCTCAAGCGAGAAACAGGACTTGTTCCTGTAGAAGAAACCTAGCCTAACCCTCAGCTTTTTAAGCAGGTTATTGACATGAAGTTTAAAAGTGAGACAATCATCAAGCCAGATACCAAGGTATTTATAACAGGTAACCACTTCAAGTACTTGTCCTTGCATAGTAACAATATCCAAAACAGGCTCTGGTGTCTTTTTAGCTTTAGAAAAGAGCATTACCTTGGTTTTATCAACATTTAAAATAAGCTTAAGCTCAGCAAGCTGAGTCTGAATAATGTTAAAAACAGCCTGTAATTTAACACCAGCCTCCTGAATGGAGGGACCTGCACAGTACATCACGGTATCATCCGCATACAAATGTAAAGTAGCTTCATCCACATTTTCACCTAAACTGTTGATATGGAGAATAAAAGTGGACCTAAAACAGAACCTTGAGGAACACCATTAGTGATGTTCAACCACTCAGAAGACAGCCCATCAAAGTGAAGACATTGGGACCTTTCAGAGAGGTAGTTTACAAACCAACCCACTGCATGGCTGGATATGCCGATACTGACCAGCCTCTGCTTTAAGATGTGATGATCGACGGTATCAAACGCTTTGGACAGGTCAATAAATAGAGCTGCACAACTCTGCTTATCATCTAAAGTACTCGTAATGTCATTCAGCACTTTCATTGTGGCAGTGATGGTGCTGTGTTGCTTTCTGAAGCCTGACTGATGTTTAGACAGGATGTCATTGTTACATAAAAATGCCTTTACTTGGTCACTCACAAGTCGTTCGAGCACCTTAGCCAGAACTGACAATTTAGAGATTGGCCTAGAGTTATTTTAAATAGTTGCCTCCCCTCCTTTTATCAAAGGCAAGACATAAGCAGACTTCCATACTTTTGGAATTGTGTTAGTGCTGAGGGAGAGGTTAAAAAGAGTAGTGAGAGGAAGAGCAATAACATCTGCAGCTAACTTTAAAAAGAAAGGTTTTACGTTGTCCGGGCCGGCCGGTTTCTTAGGATCTAACTTGGATAATGCTTCATGAACAATACCAATAGTTAAAGGAGTAAAACTGAAAGGGTTTTCCAGACCACATTGTTCAGAGTCAAGGATTGGAGTGTTCACAGAAGCAGAATTAGTCACAGAATCAAACATAGAACCACAGGACACAAAATGCTTATTAAAGCAATTTAGCATAGTAGCCCTGTCCGATATAGAGCCAGATGCTGTGGTGAGGCACGGAGGTAGCTCATTACGGATATCACCGGTGGAT
Source organism: Gymnodraco acuticeps (assembly GCF_902827175.1). Lineage (NCBI taxonomy): Eukaryota > Metazoa > Chordata > Actinopteri > Perciformes > Bathydraconidae > Gymnodraco > Gymnodraco acuticeps. The sequence continues at coordinate 15,406 of NW_022990017.1, forward strand.
ATCGATTTGATTGCTTTCCAACATTTCCTAGGATTATTCAGGTTTTCTGTGGTAACTGAGAAATAGTACTTCGACTTTGCACTTTTGATTTGAGATGTGAAGCTATATCTTAGCTGCCTAAAACGCAGCCACTCTACCTCTGAGCCTGATTGCCTAGCCTTTGCCCAAGCATTGTTTCTCTCATGAAGGAGACTGGACAGCTCAGCAGAAAACCAAGGATTGTTTCGTCCCTTCACTCTAAATTTACGCAGAGGTGCATGTCTATCTATAATTTTCATAAAACCAAGATAAAAATAAGACCATGCGGTTTCTACATCAGCACACAGATCAATTTTACCCCAATCAAAATCAAACAGATCATGTAAAAAACCCTGCTCCACAAAATGTTTTTTGTCTCTCTTTGTGATGATACGTGGTTTAACCTTTTGGACCGTAGTGTCCCTAATTGTGGCTACAACACAGTGATCACTCACATCATTAGCAAATACTCCCACAGATGAGTATTTATGTGGAACATTTGTTAAAATGAGATCAATTAATGAGGATTTATTTGGGGACTTAATATTTGGGCGAGTAGGACTGTCTATAATCTGGGTACAATTTAAAGAGGTACACAGGTTTTTAAAATCCTCTGACACTGCAGTTAACCAGTCCCAGTTAAAATCACCAAGCAGCACTATTTCCTTGTAGGAAAGTTGTGATAACAGTTTTGCCAATGACGATAAAGAGTCCTTGACAGCCGAGGGGGCCCTGTAGCAGCCCACCACCATGACCTGTTGACCCTTTGTTACCTCAATATTCACGGCTAAAAATTCTAGCTGTTTACTAACAGATTTGGAAACCATATTACTTACACAAAACTTATTTTTCACATAAATGGCAACGCCACCACCTTTTTTAGGCCGGTCAGTACGATATACACTGTAACCATTTATGTAAATGTCAGAGGCCAAAATGGATTTATCTAGCCACGTTTCTGATAATACAATGATATCAGCATCAGTCGAACTCGTCCAAATACGGACAAAATCTAACTTAGGTAACAGACTACGCACATTTAAATGAATTAAACCTAGCCCAGATCTAGATATAAAATCAGCAGGAGTAGCTATTTGACTAATACTGTTGTAGTGTTTGCTCTGCTAGAAGTCAGATGTCCTCTAGAGGAACGCTAAAGAAGAAGTGGACATCTGAAAGTGATGTGAAGCTAAAGAAAGAGCAAACTGATCCGTGAACTGGAACCAGAGAGAATCTGCTAGAACTCACTTTGTTCACTTTGACTTGTTTGTATCAGGAAGCAGAAGAAGAGACATAAACCTGGACCTGGACCTAAACCTGGACCTGGACCTGAAGATGGACCTGGACCTGAAGATGGACCTGCAGATGTACCAGGACCTGGACCTGAACCCAGACCAGAACCTGGACCTGAAGATGGACCTGGAGATGGACCTGGACCTGAAGATGGACCTGGAGATGGACCTGGACCCAGCTGTGTGTCCATGAAGAGTGACTTTTCTATGGAGTCTCCTCTTTACTTTAAAGCTGGACAAAGTGCTGATGAAAGGTAAGAATTTAAAACTGGAATCTGTTACTATCTGACTCTGGAGAAGAGTAAATCCTGCTCCAACGTACCTCTCTTGAGTTGGTTTCAAATGACTTCTATTTGTATTGTGAATCATATAATGAGCAAAGAAAGATTACTCTACCAAATTAAGACATTAATCATGGATTGTTTTAGACGACCCCCTCTTCTGTTTGACGGCAGGCAGCGAGCTGGTAATGGCATGAAGGGCGATGTGAGGTGTCTGGTGGTTTTATTACTCTGTTCTTTATCAGTCTCAGGATCCAGCAGCAGAGACCTGGACCCAGCTGTGAGTCCATGAAGAGTGACTGGTCTATGGAGTCTCCTATGAACTTTAAATCTGGACAAAGTGCTGATGAACGGTAAGAATTTCAAACTGGACTCTGTTACCATCCGACTCTCTTTGGAGAAGGCACCACAGACTGGTTCAAATCAGGCTCCAGATAATAATGGGGCTTTCTGTTCCTCCCACCATCAGCTGCTGGGAGGCTTCTGATGGTCGGACGCTTTCAGGCCTCAGTAATGTTGGTGTTTTTATAACCCCCCCCCCCCTCCTCCTGCTGAGCAACAGTCACCCTGTTATTCTGTCTCCATCTCAGAACACCTTCAGTCAGCTGTGTGCAGATTAGACTCTTTAAATGTTCTGGATGTTTTCTCCACAGAGTTCTGCAGGAGTTCTCAGAGGTTCCCAGTGATCAGTCCGCCCCGAAGCATCACACAGACCTGGACTCCATATTTATGGTGTGTACAAATATACATTTACTATGAACTACAGAGGATCTACCATTCAGGTCCTGACTGTATCCATGCTGCTCTGTTTAGACCAGCAGGCCTTCAGACGGACAGATGATCACATGTTGTCTTCTTTAAATTAACTGTTGCTGCGTCGGTGGAGCTGTATTCATCTCTGACTATTAATCAGACCTACTGATTGACCTTTCAGAAGCTAATGAGTCTATGAAAGTTTAGGATCGGATCCAGGTCGATCTCTAAAAGGTCTTACCTCTGCTAACTTCTGGAGAACCAGGTTCAATGAACTGCTGATCGAAGGCATATGACTAAATCTGTTCAAGAGATCCCAGAGGGTTCTGTATTGAGGTGTGGCCCTGCCTAAGTGTGAGGGTGGTCAAGATTTGTGTCGGGTGTTATTTTTTCAATAATGTCCTCCTCGCTGCACATTATCCCTAACATAATAACTTTAGTTTTAACGTTATTCATCTGATCAATGTTCATCAACCTGTTCCAGCTGCTGGAGGACAACATCGTGACTTTTGTGAAAAACGAGCTGAAGAAGATCCAGAAGGCTCTGAGTTCAGATTACCCAGAAGGCTTAGAGAGTCAGAGTGAGGAAGAGGAGGTGTTGGAGGCTGAGGATGAAGAGCAGAGGAGCAGCAGAGAGGCAGTTCTGAACATCACCCTGCACTTCCTGAGGAGCATGAAGCAGGAGGAGCTGGCTGAGCGTCTGCAGAGCAGTAAGAGGGTTTAACACATTTAACATGATGGAGAGGAGATGGAGGAACATGGAGAAGCTTACATTTACAAACTCTGCTGTTAATATACTGCACACGTCTGCGTCAGTGTGTCCTCTGAGGAGCTGATTCAAACTGTACAGCCACACTTACATGTTCAGAGTCTCAGTGTTTCTGCAGGACCCACTCACTGATTCCACTTGTTGTTCGTTCATTCAGGATCTCCTGCTGCAGTGTGCAGTAAACTCAAATCCACCCTGAAGGAGAGGTTCCAGTGTGTGTTTGAGGGCATCGCTAAAGCAGGAAACCAAACCCTTCTGAACCAGATCTACACAGAGCTCTACATCACAGAGGGGGGGTCTGCAGAGGTCAACAAGGAACATGAGGTCAGACAGATTGAAACAGCATCCAGGAAACCACACAGACCAGAAACAACCATCAGACAAGAAGACCTCTTTAAAGCCTCACCTGGAAGAGATGCACCAATCAGAGCAGTGATGACAAAGGGCGTGGCTGGCATTGGGAAAACAGTCTTAACACAGAAGTTCACTCTGGACTGGGCTGAAGGCAAAGCCAACCAGGACATCCAGTTCATATTTCCATTCACCTTCAGAGAGCTGAACGTGGTGAGAGAGAACAAGTACAGCTTGGTGGAACTTGTTCATCACTTCTTCCCTGAAACCAGAGACGCAGGAATCTGCAGGTTCGATCAGTTCCCGGTCGTGTTCATCTTTGACGGTCTGGATGAGTGTCGACTTCCTCTGGACTTCCTCAACACTGAGATCCTGACTGATGTCACAAAGTCCACCTCAGTGGATGTGCTGCTGACAAACCTCATCAGGGGGAAGCTGCTTCCCTCTGCTCGCCTCTGGATAACCACACGACCTGCAGCAGCCAATCAGATCCCTCCTGAGTGTGTGGACATGGTGACAGAGGTCCGAGGGTTCACTGACCCACAGAAGGAGGAGTACTTCAGGAAGAGATTCAGAGATCAGCAGCAGGCCAGCACCATCATCTCCCACATCAAGACCTCACGAAGCCTCCACATCATGTGCCACATCCCAGTCTTCTGCTGGATCTCTGCTTCAGTTCTGGAGGAGGTGTTGAAAACCAGAGAGGGAGGAGAGCTGCCCAAGACCCTGACTGAGATGTACATCCACTTCCTGGTGGTTCAGTCCAAAGTCAAGAACATCAAGTATGATGGAGGAGCTGAGACAGATCCACACTGGAGTCCAAAGAGCAGGAAGATGATGGAGGCTCTGGGGAAACTGGCTTTTGAGCAGCTGCAGAAAGGCAACCTGATCTTCTATAAGTCCGACCTGACAGAGTGTGGCATCGATATCAGAGCAGCCTCAGTGTACTCAGGAGTGTTCACACAGGTCTTTAGAGAGGAGAGAGGACTGTACCAGGACAAGGTGTTCTGCTTCGTCCATCTGAGCGTTCAGGAGTTTCTGGCTGCTCTTCATGTCCATCTGACCTTCATCAGCTCTGGAGTCAACCTGCTGGCAGAAGAACCAACAACCTCCCAGCAGTATGAGGTCAAA
>NW_022990017.1:25000-32500 GCF_902827175.1 Gymnodraco acuticeps
AGCGATAGTCTGAAGGAGGTTTGAAGGGATAGGGTCCAGAGGACAGGTGGTAGGGCGGGCAGAGGTAATGAGGGTAAGAACCTCACTTGGAGAGAGAGGGGAAAAGGAGGTTAGTGTGTTGGTGGAAGGAGGGTCTGGTGACCCAGCGGTGAGTAAAGGTGAGTCAGAAAAAGAAGAGTGAATATCATCAACCTTTTTTTCAAAGTGGGTAACAAAGTCGCTTGACAGAAGTGAGGAGGGGGGAGGGGCTTTTGGAGGGTCCAGGAGGGAGGAGAAGATGGAGAATAGTTTTTTAGGATTGGAATAGGAAGATTGGATCTTATCTTGAAAGAAAGTGCTTTTTGCCTGAGAGATGGAAGCAGAGAAAGAGGAGAGGAGAGCCTGATAGGTTAGGAGGTCGTCACGGTGTTTGGATTTCCACCGTTTCCGCTCTGCTGCGCGAAGGACGGTTCTATTAGCACGCAGTGCATCATTTAGCCAGGGAGCAGGAGGGGACTGACGAGCCTGCCGAGATGTGAGAGGACAGAGAGAGTCCAGAGAGGATGAGAGAGTAGAGAGGAGAGTTTCTGCAGCAGAGTTTGGAGGTGGGAGTTGGAACGAGTCAGAGGAAGGGAGGGCTGAGAGCACCGATGAGGCAAAGGTAGAGGGGGAGAGGGTGAGCATGTCTTTGAAAGCACCTGGCTTAACAATCCTCAGCACACCTCGAATAACCTCTGTCTCTGTGAAGCCATCTTTGATTCCCTCGTCTATCTGTTTGGAGATGCTATATGTTACTTCAGAGTTTTGGTCTCCAATCTGTCCGTCATGTACCTTGAATTCTCTACGCTGGAGATAAGGTAAGTCCTTTAAGGAAACCATCTTCTCAGTGTCAGCCTTCTGTGTGTTGTGATTTAATGTGGTGTGTTGTGGTGTTGGCTCACCTATGCTCTGGTACTTACTGCGTGCTGGGCTTGCCATATCTTTGTGGTGTTGTAGCTTCTTGCCTAGCTCTTCGTGCATTAGCTGGAGCTGCTCTACACTTTGGGTAGTTATGTCTGTGTTAATGTCAGTGGGTGGTTGTGTAAAATAGACTGTTGTGTGTGCAGTACTCTGTCTGGCAGTTAACATGTCACTGTTAGCATGTGAAGATGTAGTGGCATTACTTTCCCTAACAGATGAAGGTGTGAATGTGTTCTGTTTGTGGGTTACCCCATTTGTGACAAAATCTGCATCAACATTATCGATGATATTACACACAAGGTCATTTAACATGAGCAATTGACTCATACCTTCATCTTCAGAACTCAGTAGCTCCTCAGACTGCATATAACTTAAAGGGATAGTGGAAATCCGCGAATTTTGGGTTTAACTTATGTATTTTTATTAAAAATAAGCATAATAAACAATTGTTTTTAATTTCATGCGCCTAGTTTCATTTTATTTTCAATTTTACTGCGCCCTCTCAATGAAACGAAATACTTCGGGAATCTTCGGGTGATGACGAGAGCATAGGAAGACGGGCACAAACAATGGCGGACATTCAATAGCATTTGCATGTGAATAGCCGACCTTTATTATGGTACCAAGTATATTGCCATAAATATGATGATTGATTATCAGTAAAAAATTCTACGTGACACAACGACATTGGATTAACCTTGAGATGCGTTTTTATTCCGTTGAATACAACTTTTGATCACAAATCAAAAAAGGTAAGACGTAATTATTGTAATATTTTTGGAACCGGATGTTGTTTACTTTCTCTTTTCTGGCTGATAGCTCCAGGAATTCGAGGTCGGACAGTGATGACATTACATGTGTGGAATCTGTGGAGTCTCAGCTTTAAATCGTATATCTTGTTTGTGCAGTTAAGATAGTAATAAGGGCATTTCTACCGTGTGTTGTGTGTAAAAAAGCGTTAGCATTAGTTAGCATTGTTTCGCACAATGCTAATTCAAAGGCTTGGTATTACTCTTGTGTTTTTTCTAGCTAACAATTGTTCTTATTGTCAGTTAGCGGAGTTTCTTACCTTTAAAAGGGTATGAAACATTAATAGTTTCATAAATGTTAAGAAGCCCTGAGACATGTGAGAGAGAAAAAACGGTGGGAGGGGTCCACTGGGGGGACCTTCGGCCTTAACTGGTTAACAATGATTAATATTTGTAAAGGCTACAGGTGATCTTAAGATGCGTGAGCTATGCTTAGGGACCAACCAGTCAAGATTATTTGTGCGTAGGGGTGCATCATCTGGCACCTGGTCCTGGTCATCCTCGCCATTGCCCATGCCGTGAACCATCACCTCGGGCTCGGGCTCGAACAAATAAGGACGTAATGGTCCATCGTCTGGCTCAATATTGTCACCATCGTCGCTTACTGAACCGGATTCAGATTCAGTTCCTAAAACGACATTTTCGTAGGAAAGCCGAGAGGATGTTTCTGACTCGCTATCATCACTGGATACCTCGTACAATCCTTCTTCTTTGTCTGGTATATTTGCCCTTCCACGTTCATTCTGCATAGACGCCATGGTTTGTTATCGTATCGTCTTCCTGAGTTTTCGTCACTTCCGGTTTGGCTGAGTCGAACATTTCGTTTCTAAAAAACTTCGGGGAAGCTGCAATAAAGTGCTTCTAACATGCGTAAGGCAATTATTATATTTTTTTAATCAGGTGTGATTGTTTTGGTACGTAATTATGCTTGTATATAAGTTAAAACGAAACTATTTGAGGTTCCATTTCCACTATCCCTTTAAAATAAAGTCTACCCAACCTTCTTCATCAGTAGACTCTAAGTCGTGTGTACCTAAACTGTCTTTTGCGATGTCTCGGGCAAGCTGGTAGACCTCGATGCCTGAGAGATTGAACAGTTTCTTTTTGATGCTCCAAGCGAGTTCTTTGCGTGCTATGGACATGACGTACGATGGCTCGACACAGTAGCAGTGCGGTTCCCTTGGTAGAATGAAGACCCTCCTGGCTCTGTTCTCCCCTCGTGGACACCCACCAGCTGTCGTCACAGACGCAGTCACGTCACCTTGGCCTCGTGGTTCTGATATCTCTGGATCTGCTCCCCTTGATTTGTGAAGACAGATCCTGGACGAGCCCCCAACATTCGTTACAGGTCCCAAAAGCTTGGGTACCACAGCGACAATAAATGATTTCTGTAGAAAACAGAAAAGTGCAGCAGCAATAATTATACACAGGATCCGGTTGATCGTCTGGATTGCTTCTTATTCAAAATTCAAAGTACACAGTTACATTCAAATAGCTGTACTTTACAAACATCACATTTCTCCATTTAAGTTATCCGTCTGTCACAGTCAATTACTGTATCTCAAGGAGAAATTCAACATAGTCAATATAAACACATAACGCTTTCAAATAATACTTTCTATCAATATATCTATCTTTACCAAATATAACATATTATGGAGATCACAAAAATACACTGTCAATGTTAATAAACAAAAAAACAAGGCAATGTGCCTGCAAGACTTCACTCAGGTAAACAAAACATATTACCCGTGCGCAGCCGCTAACCGGCCTGCGAGCCTTCGCTCAGGTCACATTTACCCAGGCGCGGCTGAATCCCGCGAAAATGGCATCTATTGTTGCCGACAGTTTAGTATTTTTAAAATACCGTTACTATGTCAAACATGCTCAAAACTTTCTGACACACTCTCCTAAACATATCCAACATCATATCTAATTCACACAAGTTAACATCGATCATTTTCATCATGTATTGACCTGTAGAAAACAGAAAAGTGCAGCAGCAATAATTATACACAGGATCCGGTTGATCGTCTGGATTGCTTCTGAGGAGGGGGCGTAAGTGTCCCCCCTAAGATAACCTAGATGTCACCGCTCACCTGCCAAAGGTTCCACCTTGGCGCTACTTACTCGTACTGCTTCTCAAACAGTACAGATAAACCATAAAATGATATGAATGTCACCAAAATAAATACAGATAATGTTGGGCTTTTCAAAACAATAAATTCACTGTTTAGCAAAAATAAATAAAAGTCAATACACAAATAATTGTACCATTTTTGGGGTGTACCACACGTGCGCGGAAGTTGTGTGTGAAGTCTGAGAGCGTGTAGCTCCCGTAGCAAACTTTTTGAAAAATCAGGTTATGATCAGATGAGCAAGTTGTTCAGTCAAAGTTTATAGTGAAATACAATGCGGGGAATGTAATGCCACCGAAGAAACCAAACAAAAAGGCTAAAGTGCCATTGAATGAGAGCAGCGGTCTTTCGGGAGTGAGTGACACACAAGCAGCAGAGGAGATCGCCATGGAAATTGGGGCCTCGCAGGTGAACCACTCGGAGCTGTCGGTACTAATACGCTCCATAATAAGAGAGGAGATAGGGGCCGCTTTCGAGAGATTCCAGCCGCACCTTGATGCTTTAAAGGGAGAACTTGACTCATGTTGTCAGAAGCTCTGTGATATGGAGGAGGGGCTGACCGACATGGATTGTAGTGTTGCTATACTCTAAACAGCAAATGGCAATCTAAAGAAGGAAAACAAAGAGTTGAAAGACAAAATAGAGAGGATGGAGATTCAAAGCAGAAAGTTTAATCTACGTGTGATTGGACTGAAAACGGACATTGAGGAGAGCGATCCCATTGCCTTTGTGACAAACTTTTTAAATGAGGTGTTCGGAAGTGAGCTCTCATGTGAACCGGCAGTCGAGATTGCATACAGGATTGGGCAGGGGACTGATTTGAGACCCAGACCTATGATTGTCACTATGCAGAGATATCAAGCTAAGGAAGCTGTCTTGAAGCTGGCAAGAAGCAAGGTAGAGATTATTTTCCGTGACATGCGAGTGAAGATATTTCCTGATATTACTCCGGATATTGCCAGGAAGAGAGCCCTATTCAATGACGTCAGGATGAAGCTGCGCAAGGCTGAGGTGAGGCATGGACTATTGTTCCCCGCAACGCTCATCGTAACCTTCAATGGACAAACCAAACTTTATCGGGACTGTAGTGAAGCTGAGCATTTCTATAAAACAGTGATAAGCCCGGTTTCAGCTCAAACCAGAAATGAAGGTGGGAAATGACTGATGGACATGACCTGATAGATGGTATGATTATACATATAGGAGAAGAAATTAATTGTATTATGAAAATGGAAATTGTTGCAGTTTTGGTGATTTCCACAATTGTTTTATTTTCTTGTGGGCCAATATTCACTGGTCTGAGTTATCTATTCATTTATTTGAATTTATTTACTTCATCATCTGCGAGTATGAAATTAGGTTTATTAGATTTTGAATAGAGACCAATTTTAACTGGTCTCTATTGTTGTTCATTCCTCCTAAAAACGTAATTTTGATGTATTGATTAGATCTAGTGTTGCGAGACATTACCATGAATCTATTTCATACTATTATCTAAAAATGTTTGGGAGCTACCGGGAGGCTCGTCTAATTGAGCGAGTGAGTATGCACATTTATAGCAATCTATGTGCAGATAAATGTTGGGTTATGTATGTGATGGTGTGTGCGGTTGAAATGGTGTTACATGTATGTTTTAGTTCAGCTCTCATTTTGATAGGAAGTGAAAAAGAGATAACATTTAAATTGCCATCTTAATGTTGAAGAAGTTACCAAGTAAAGGGTTCAAATTGGTTCATATACATATTTGTAATCTAAGAAATAAAGTGTCTGAGATAGAGGAAATATTATCATGTGGTATTCATTTGTTAGCAATATCTGAAACTCACTTAGATGACACATGTAATGACATTGATGGATATAGTATATTTAGAAAGGACATGAATGCATATGGAGGTGGGTGGCAGTATACATTCAAAAGCAAATACCAGCTAAAGTGAGATATGATTTCATGTCTGCTGATATTTAAGTACTTTGGTTGCAAATTAATTTACCTCACTTGAAACCTTTGTTGGTAGGATGTTGTTACAGACCTCCAAATGCAAACTTAATTTATTTTGACAAATGATGTGAAATGTTAGATAAAGTTTGTGATCTTGACAGAGAGATTTATTTTATCGGAGATTTAAATATTGACTGGAATATGTTGCACTGTGCCCTTAAAAACAAACTGCAGACAATAATTAATACATGTAACTTGGTACAAATGGTGACTAAACCTACAGGATATGCATCAAGAAAGATGGGTCAAAAAGTGCAACTTGTATTGATCATATATTTACTAATTTTAGCCATGTAATATCAGGCAATATCAATTCCAGTAGGGTGTTCTGATCATAATTTAATAATTATCGTGAGAAAGACAAAGGTGCAGAAAGCAGGACTGAAAGTAATTGTGAGGAGATCAATGAAATATTTTAATGAAGCGTCATTTATACAGGATGTTCAAAAGAGATGTTGGAATCATGTTTTTGAGAAAGTGGATCCAGACGATGTTCTTGATGTCTTTAATTTGTTATTTATGCAGGTGATTGATAAACATGCTCCACTTAGAAAACAGACTGTAAGGAACTTTAGAGCACCCTGGTTAGATGAGGAATCAAGGGATCTAATGAAACAAAGAGATGATGCAACACATGTAGCTCTCTCATCAAGTTATGAGTCAGATGGGCAAATGTATAGAAGGTTAAGGAATGATGTTACAGCATTAAATACAAAGAAAAAACAGTTGTATTGTGGAAATAAAATTAAAGAGATAAAGGATGACAAGAGAAAGCAGTGGAGTTTAGTGAATGGCATGATGGGCCGTAAGCCGAAATCCACTTCAACAGATCTTGAGGTGGAACGGACATTTTTGACTAAACCAGCACAAATTGCTAATTATTTGAATGATTATTTTCTTGATAAAGTAAAACATTTGAGGAGAAATATGAATCAAACTATAAATAGTAACTCCACATTTCTAATAAAGGATTTAATTATAAAAAATAAGAAGTGTACATTTAAAATAGAAAAAGTGACACTTACAGATGTTGAATGTCTACGAGGTAAATGATAAACCACCAGGAGTGGATCATTTAGTGGATCATTTCTTAGATATGTTGCTAATTTTGTTGCAGAGCCTATCTGTCATATTATACATTTGAGTATTGATAAATGTATTTGCCCACAGGCATGGAAAATAGCAACAATTATTCCACTTGCAAAAAATCCAGCTGGACCATTTTCTGGTACAAATAGCCGTACAATAAGTTTATTACCAGCGTTATCAAAGATAATGGAGAGAATACTTTTCGATCAAATAACAAAATACTTTGAAGGTAACAAACTTAATACTGTGTATCAACATGCTTACAGACCTGGCCATTCCACATACACCGCTTTAACACAAATGACATGACTGGAAGGGCGAACTAGATGATAGGAAGTTAGTGGGTGCAGTACTACTCGATTTTTGTTCTGCTTTTGATGTCATTGACCATTCTTTGTTGTTACACAAGCTGGAACAACATGGTTTTCATTTTGAAACGCTGAGGTGGTTAGAACGTTACCGGACTAATCGAAGTCAAACTGTTTTTTTTAATGGAAGTCTCTCAAAGATGAAAACAGTCACTTGT
>NW_022990017.1:37500-39387 GCF_902827175.1 Gymnodraco acuticeps
TAAAAGCTTGGGTGTCTCTTAGTCCAAATTAACTCTTTACTTCCTGAAATGAAAGTATTGAGCTTTCCTTTACAATATCTGATCATTGAACAATTCCTCGTCAGCCAGTGTGACTGGGACTTCTGAAGAGTTATGAATGGGTGATTCCAGAGTGCTTTATGTTTAGGGAATTCTATTTCCTGACCGTATATCTGTTTTATTTATTTCCACGCAGACGATGAACTTTTAACCTGTTGAGCCCTGAGCCTGTGTTTCAGGTCTCAGGCTCCAAAAGGACATTCCCAGAACAAATGACCATATCTTCTAAAAGGGTTAAATTAATAATCTCTTTTCTCAAAGTAATGATAAACCTGGGAGTTGGATGTAGAAGAGTCAGAATCAATATAGATGTTTTTATTTTAAAGAAAATTCAGATTGAACATGGTAAAAAAAAAGTATTGTGTCTGTCCATTACTTATAGTGAAAACAAATTTTGGATGATGGGTTAGTAGACTAAAAGCTTTAGGAATCCAAAGTACAACATATGATAAGTACCCTGAATCAAGATTGATGCAAAACAAGTGAAATGTTACCTTTTTAGACAGATTTAGCAACAAAAAAAACACTTCTGGGGCCATTTGGGTGGATTTTCCATATCTCTGGTCCCCCTTGCTCGATTTTGATGATTGACATCTTTTTCTAACCGTCAGAGCCAATGGAATCGATGGAAGGTTCCACATACACACACAGGTTACCAAATAAGGAGTGAGAGTGACGCGTAGCCAAAACCGGAAGCGGCGATAATTAATAATAATAATACATTCTCAGATTTTTACATAAAAATTGAATTATGGATTATCAATACTTTTTTCAAAGTGACAGACACATTGGATTAACCTATGGATTAACCTTCAGCCGCGTTGTTCTCGTTTTATTGCCATTGAACACGACTTTTGATCAGAACAACAGCTAAGGTGAGCATATCTCCGTGTTTTGCTACCTAAAGCTACGTCGTGTGTTGTCTGTATTTGCTTCCCCTGTCGTGAGTTCAGATCGCTCAGTGGTGACACTTATATTTCTATAATCTTTGGAATCTCAGGATGTTAGCTAAGCTTGTTTGTGCCGATCCGATAAGTATATCGATCGATTTATACCTAGAGTTGTGTGCCAAGTGCGTTAGCATGTTTTCGCTCAGGGCTCATTTAGACTCTTCTTGTGAGACTTGTGTTTTGTTTCGGTAAAAATTGTTCATATCATCAGTTAGCTGAGTTTCTTCCCGTTAGGAGGGTATGCAGGGTTCCCGCGGGGCTTAACAAGTCTTAAATGTGATCATCTGGATTTAAGGCCTTAAAAAGTCTTAAATATGACCAAAACAATAAGAAAGGTCTTAAAAATGATGGGATTTGAAAGGTGCTTCTGTGCTGCGATCACGTCTAAATGTGTTTTGGAGGAAATGTCCGGGCTGCAAAGTAACCAGTACGGTAAGAGCCTTTCAGTTCCCCCCAACAATCTGTATTGAAATAAATCAACATGGAACCAGTAATCACTAACTTTGTTTCCCCCTGCCCCTTATCGGAGAACACCCAGCTCGTAACCTAGCAACCAAGCTTCAGCTAGCGGCAGTCAGAAACTCATGTCTCATCGAATCTACTTACAAATAAATATGGGGAAGTGTCAGTTCAACCGTATTTGGTTGGAAAACATCGAATTTAGTGCTTGGTTGAAACCAGTGGAGGGAACGTGTTTGAAGCCCGCTGCACCTTTTGCACTAACAAATAGCGTTTGTTTTGCTAATGGAGCGTTAGCTAGTGCAGCAGCTCCCGCAACAACACCGGGGGACCTCCGGGCGACGTTTGAGTCTACGTCAACCCTAAAAGCGGAGGTGCTGTAGACGCTAAATACCAATCA